>NC_056747.1:48099432-48128115 GCF_019279795.1 Protopterus annectens | reverse complement strand
TTTTTTCTGGGGGGCCATTTTTCGTATTTTTGGTGGTTAAAAGCATTCTTGTGTCTGCTCCTTGATCTGTTTAAAACTGTCATTTAGTGACTACAGCTAGGAACTGTAATAGTTTGCATTACTATAATTGCTCTTTTTATTTAAATTACTAAATTGTAAACTGCTTTTTCATGCTGAGACTTGGATTTTCTATTTGTGGGTAATCTTTCTATGCTTTTAAAGTGAGGTTTCTGAGTTCTGCTCAGGTGGCATAATCTTGATATAGGCCTGTTGTGTAGGCTGGAAGTTTTGTTTGTGTTTCTGGCAGCCATTTTCTGTTGATTGTCTTCATTATTATTGAGACTAACAAGGCCTCCTGACCTTCTGTAGTACAAGTGATTGGGTAACAGCAGTGGCTGAGTAGTAATCTGATCTTCCAACTCTTCCATTCTTACTGCTATATAAACCCTGTGCCTTATAAAGGTTCTGCTTGTATTGTCAGGCTCTGGATTGCATTGCATAAGTGGAAATTCCTAAAGATTCCAAGAGCAGGCTAAGTTATTTCTTACACTTATTTCACTGAATTGAACTTCTGAAACCTTTGTAATTGTGCTATACAGTAGATCTACTATATTTTTGCACTGTTATAAAGCTTTTTTAATTGTTTCACTGTATTTATGTACTGTTTTAAACTGTTTTAACATTACTTAATTGTAAACTGCTTTTTCATACTGAGAGTTGTATTTTCTGTTTGTGAGTGCTCTATCCAAGCTTTTCTGTGCATTTTTGTCTGTTAAAAGCATTCTCGAGTCTGCTCCTTGATGTGTTTAAAACTTTCATTTAGTGGCTACAGCTAGGAACTGTAATAGTTTGCATTACTATAATTGCTCTTTTTATTTAAATTACTGAATTGTAAACTGCTTTTTCATGCTGAGACTTGGATTTTCTGTTTGTGGTTGTTCTTTCTATGCTTTTAAAGTGAGGTTTTTGTGTTCTGCTCAGGTGGCATAATCTTGATAGAGGCCTGTTGTGTAGGCTGGAAGTTTTGTTTGTGTTTCTGGCAGCCATTTTCTGTTGACTGTCTTCATTATTATTGAGACTAAGAAGGCCTCCTGACCTTCTGTAGTACGAGTGATTGGCTAATAGTAGTGGCTGAGTAGTAATCCGATCTTCCAACTCTTCCATTCTTACTGCTCTATAAACCCTGTGCCTTATAAAGGTTCTGTTTGTATTGTCAGGCTCTGGATTGCATTGCATAAGTGGAAATTCCTTAAGATTCCAACAGCAGGCTAGGTTATTTCTTACACTTATTTCACTGAATTGCACTTCTGAAATGCTTATAATTGTGCTATACAGTAGATCTACTATATGTTTGCACTGTTATAAAGCTTTTTTATTGTTTCACTGTATTTATGTACTGTTTTAAACTGTTTTAAGATTACTTAACTGTAAACTGCTTTTTCATACTGAGAGTTGTATTTTCTGTTTGTGAGTGCTCTATCCAAACTTTTCTGTGCATTTATGTCTGCTAAAAGCATTTTCCAGTCTGCTCCTTGATCTGTTTAAAACTTTCATTTAGTGGCTACAGCTAGGAACTGTAATAGTTTGCATTACTATAATTGTTCTTTTTATTTAAATTACTAAATTGTAAACTGCTTTTTCGTGCTGAGACTTGGATTTTCTGTTTGTGGGTGTTCTTTCTATGCTTTTAAAGTGAGGTTTCTGTGTTCTGCTCAGGTGGCATAATCTTGATAGAGACCTGTTGTGTAGGCTGGAAGTTTTGTTTGTGTTTATGGCAGCCATTTTCTGTTGACTGTCTTCATTGATATTCAGACTAACAAGGCCTTCTGACCTTCTGTAGTACGAGTGATTGGGTAATAGCAGGGGCTGAGTAGTAATCTGATCTTCCAACTCTTCCATTCTTACTGCTATATAAACCCTGTGTCTTATAAAGGTTCTGCTTGTATTGTCAGGCTCTGGATTGCATTGCATAAGTGGAAATTCCTTAAGATTCCAAGAGCAGGCTAGGTTATTTCTTACACTTATTTCACTGAATTGCACTTTTGAAATGCTTATAATTGTGCTATACAGTTGATCTACTATATTTTTGCACTGTTATAAAGCTTTTTTTATTGTTTCACTGTATTTATGTACTGTTTTAAACTGTTTTAACATTACTTAACTGTAAACTGCTTTTTCATACTGAGAGTTGTATTTTCTGTTTGTGAGTGCTCTTACCAAACTTTTCTCTGCATTTTTGTCTGTTAAAAGCATTCTCGAGTCTGCTCCTTGATCTGTTTAAAACTTTCATTTAGTGGCTACAGCTAGGATCTGTAATAGTTTGCATTACTATAATTGCTCTTTTTATTTAAATTACTAAATTGTAAACTGCTTTTTCATGCTGAGACTTGGATTTTCTGTTTGTGGGTGTTCTTTCTATGCTTTTAAAGTGAGGTTTCTGTGTTCTGCTCAGGTGGCATAATCTTGATAGAGGCCTGTTGTGTAGGCTGGAAGTTTTGTTTGTGTTTCTGACAGCCATTTTCTGTTGACTGTCTTTATTATTATTGAGACTAACAAAGCCTCCTGACCTTCTGTAGTACGAGTGATTGTGTAACAGCAGGGGCTGAGTAGTAATCTGATCTTCCAACTCTTCCATTCTTACTGCTATATAAACCCTGTGCCTTATAAAGTTTCTGCTTGTATTGTCAGGCTGTAGATTGGATTGCATAAGTGGAAATTCCTTAAGATTCCAAGAGCAGGCTATGTTATTTCTTACACTTGTTTCACTGAATTGAACTTCTGAAACCTTTATAATTGTTCTATACAGTAGATCTACTATATGTTTGCAATGTTATAAAGCTTTTTTTATTGTTTCACTGTATTTATGTACTGTTTTAAACTGTTTTAACATTACTTAACTGTAAACTGCTTTTTCATACTGAGAGTTGTATTTTCTGTTTGTGAGTGCTCTATCCAAACTTTTCTGTGCAATTATGTCTGTTAAAAGCATTCTCGAGTCTCCTGACCTTCTGTATTATGAGTGATTGTGTAATTGCAGGGGCTGAGTAGTAACCTGATCTTCCAACTCTTCCATTCTTATTGCTATATAAACCCTGTGCCTTATAAAGGTTCTGCTTGTATTGTCAGGCTCTGGATTGCATTGCATAAGTGGAAATTCCTTAAGATTCCAAGAGCAGGCTAGGTTATTTCTTACACTTATTTCACCGAATTGCACTTTTGAAATGCTTATAATTGTGCTATACAGTTGATCTATTATATTTTTGCACTGTTATAAAGCTTTTTTTATTGTTTCACTGCATTTATGTATTGTTTTAAACTGTTTTAACATTACTTAACTGTAAACTTCTTTTTCATATTGAGAGTTGTATTTTCTGTTTGTGAGTGCTCTATCCAAACTTTTCTGTCCATTTTTGTCTGTTAAAAGCATTCGCAAGTCTGCTCCTTGATCTGATTAAAACTTTCATTTAGTGGCTACAGCTAGGAACTGTAATACTTTGCATTACTATATTTGCTCTTTTTATTTAAATTATTAAATTGTAGACTGCTTTTTCATACTGAGACTTGGATTTTCTCTTTGTGGGTGTTCTTTCCATGCTTTTAAAGTGAAGTTTCTGTGTTCTGCTCAGGTGGCATAATCTTGATAGAGGCCTGTTGTGTAGGCTGGAGTTTTGTTTGTGTTTCTGGCAGCCATTTTCTGTTGATTGTCTTCATTATTATTGAGACTAACAAGGCCTCCTGACCTTCTGTAGTATGAGTGATTGGCTAATAGCAGTGGCTGAGTAGTAATCCGATCTTCCAACTCTTCCATTCTTACTGCTATATAAACCCTGTGTCTTATAAAGGTTCTAGTTGTATTGTCAGGCTCTGGATTGCATTGCATAAGTGGAAATTCCTTAAGATTCCAAGAGCAGCCTAAGTTATTTTTACACTTATTTCACTGAATTGAACTTCTGAAACCTTTATAATTGTGCTATACAGTAGATCTACTATATTTTTGCTCTGTTATAAAGCTTTTTTTGTTGTTTCACTGCATTTTTGTACTGTTTTAAACTGTTTTAACATTACTTAACTGTAAACTGCTTTTTCATACTGAGAGTTGTATTTTCTGTTTGTGAGTGCTCTATCCAAACTTTTCTGTGCATTTATGTCTGTTAAAAGCATTCTCGAGTCTGCTCCTTGATCTGTTTAAAACTTGCATTTAGTGGCTATAGCTAGGAAGTGTAATAGTTTGCATTACTATAATTGCTCTTTTTATTTAAATTACTAAATTGTAAACTGCTTTTTCATGCTGAGACTTGGATTTTTTCTTTGTGGTTGTTTTTTCTATGCTTTTAAAGTGAGGTTTCTGTGTTCTGCTCAGGTGGCATAATCTTGATAGAGGCCTGTTGTGTAGGCTGGAAGTTTTGTTTGTGTTTCTGGCAGCCATTTTCTGTTGATTGTGTTCATTATTTTTGAGACTAACAAGGCCTCCTGACCTTCTGTAGTATGAGTGATTTGGTAATAGCAGGGCCTGAGTAGTAATCTGATCTTCCAACTCTTCCATTTTTACTGCTATATAAACCCTGTGTCTTATAAAGGTTCTGCTTGTATTGTCCAGCTCTGGATTGCATTGCATAAGCGGAAATTCCTTAAGATTCCAAGAGCAGGCTAAGTTATTTCTTATACTTATTTCACTGAATTGCACTTTTGAAATGCTTATAATTGTGCTATACAGTTGATCTACTACATTTTTGAACTGTTATAAAGCTTTTTTTATTGTTTCACTGCATTTATGTACTGTTTTAAACTGTTTTAACATTACTTAACTGTAAATTGCTTTTTCATATTGAGAGTTGTATTTTCTTTTTCTGAGTGCTCTATTCAAACTTTTCTGTGCAATTTTGTCTGTTAAAAGCATTCTCGAGTCTGCTCTTTGATCTGTTTAAAACTTTCATTTAGTGGCTACTGCTATGAACTGTAATAGTGTGCATTACTATAATTGCTCTTTTTATTTAAATTACTAAATTGTAAACTGCTTTTTCATATTGAGACTTGGATTTTCTCTTTGTGGGTGTTTTTTCTATGCTTTTAAAATGAGGTTTCTGTGTTCTGCTCAGGTGGCATAATCTTGATAGAGGCCTGTTGTGTAGGCTGGAAATTTTGTTTGTGTTTCTGGCAGCCATTTTCTGTTGATTGTCTTTATTATTATTGAGACTAACAAGGCCTCCTGACCTTCTGTAGTACGAGTGATTGGGTAATAGCAGGGGCTGAGTAGTAATTTGATCTTACAACTCTTCCATTCTTACTGCTATATAAACCCTGTGTCTTATAAACGTTCTGTTTGTATTGTCAGTCTCTGGATTGCATTGCATAAGTGGAAATTCCTTAAGATTCCAAGAGCAGGCCAAGTTATTTCTTACACTTATTTCACTGAATTGCACTTATGAAATGCTTATAATTGTGCAATACAGTTGATCTGCTATATTGTTGCACTGTTATAAAGCTTTTTTTTATTGCTTCACTGCATTTATGTACTGTTTTAAACTGTTTTAACTTTACTTAACTGTAAACTGCTTTTTCATACTGAGAGTTGTATTTTCTGTTTGTGAGTGCTCTATCCAAACTTTTCTGTGCATTTTTGTCTGTTAAAAGCATTCTCGTGCTTGCTCCTTGATCTGTTTAAAACTTTCATTTAGTGGCTACAGCTAGGAACTGTAATAGTGTGTATTACTATAATTGCTCTTTTTATTTAAATTACTAAATTGTAAACTGCTTTTTCATACTGAGACTTGGATTTTCTCTTTGTGGGTGTTCTTTCTATGCTTTTAAAGTGAGGTTTCTGTGTTCTGCTCAGGTGGCATAATCTTGATAGAGAATCCAAAATAAAAGATTACAGTTCCCCCAGACTCGAGACTCAGGATACCAGTAGTTTTGTAAAAATATATAGAATTTATTCACAAAATAAAGCAAAAGACTAGGAGCTCTAGTACTGGGTTGAGCGCTTTCATCTGACAAATCACAGATTTCTTCAGAACCAATAAGCTCCTACAATCCATTCCTTTTAAAACATTTTTGGCGCCAAAAATTCCTTAAGGGGAATCCAATAAGAACATTATTAACAATAATTATCAGTTGTGTACATTAATTGCTTACTTAATACTTAATGTGTTCTTGAATATCTTTAAACCATTGTAAAATTGTATGTAAAATACATACATAATGCCATAATTTAATATAATTAATTAAAAATGGGGTAAATTCACCCTACATATTAATATTCCATACTATAAGCAGAAATAAACAAAGTATCTGCTAAGTTGTCAAATTCATAGTAGTCGATGAATAAAAAATATAAAAAAATACATAAATGCTTACAACTATAGCTTATACATTGTGAAAAACTATTTGAGTCAGATACACAAACTATACATTTGTATTGAGGTAGTACTTTAATCCATAATACTGCACACCAAAATGAGTGCAAAATATGGAAATAGTGTATATAATGCAAAACATGTAAAATACCATTCTGTATTGCTATTACTAATTCAAAGCAAGAAAAGGTTTTAAACTGATGTAATCATTTATACCAGGTGGTGTAGTTGCATCCGTACATATTTGCCATTTACTTTCGATCCAGGCCAGATAGGTTTTCCAGTTACCACCTCTATCACCAATCTCAACCTGGTCTATAATAGCAAATGTGAAATTGTGATCTGTACCCTTTTCTAAAATATGCTTACATAGTGCATTTTTTGAATCACCTTTTTTAATCCTGTACAAATGCTCATATATACGAGTCTTAAATTTCCTCTCGGTTTTGCCTATGTAAAAGGCTGAGCATTTTGTACAGGTAGCAATATAGACAATACGTTGAGTGTTACAATTCCCATTTTTATATGTTACTATAGTTTTAATAATGTTGTCTAACTTAATTTTAGGGTTGGTGTTGATATATGTACATTGTTTACAGGTACCACATCTAGTGGTACCCTTCCTTCTCATATCATGTGAACCCTTTCTTCCATACTCAATTAATCTTTTTAAATTGCTTCCCATTTTAAATACAGTACAAATATCAGCTCCTACTATATGCCCTATAGAACCAGAACTGATAATTATTGTTAATAATGTTCTTATTGGATTCCCCTTAAGGAATTTTTGGCGCCAAAAATGTTTTAAAAGGAATGGATTGTAGGAGCTTATTGGTTCTGAAGAAATCTGTGATTTGTCAGATGAAAGCGCTCAACCCAGTACTAGAGCTCCTAGCGTTTTGCTTTATTTTGTGAATAAATTCTATATATTTTTACAAAACTACTGGTATCCTGAGTCTCGAGTCTGGGGGAACCGTAATCTGTTATTTTGGATTTCCTTGTCGTTGTGTACTACACTTATATTTACTGGTCGTATGATGGCAGAGGAGGATTCCCCGTGTACTTCATTGAGTTCTGAGGAATACCGTACACTACGCTCTGAGATGACGTCGCTTCAAAGCGACGTTAACAAGCTCCTAGATCTGGTTAACAAACTAACTGAAGCGGTTATGGTGGGCGGAGATGCCGCTAAACCTGTAGTGTCCAACAATACAGTAGCAACACAAGTAGCGCCAGAGGAGGCGGATGATAGTAGCAATGCATGCAAAATCCCAAATGGGCAGAGAGAGGTTAGAAAAGCGAGTAACCAACATCAGTTAGACTTGGGAGATACTAATGCGAATGTGTCCTTGGAAGCTGAATTCACCTTTGATTTCAGCCTTTTTCACAGCAATGAGGAGAACACGAGAATGGGTGCACGCCCCAAACAGCAGCGTGAACAAATACGAACATATTCTTTGGCTGCCAGCAAAGCTAATAACAAAAACAAAGGTACTGTTACAAAAGAGTATTTATCCAGTCCAAAAAGGACTTTTACTAAAACAAGGGATTGTAATGACAAGGACATTAGTGTGTCTAATGTGTTAAATGACTTTTTAGCTGATGATTATGATTTTATGGGCAAGTCAGCAACAAAGTATAAATATAATGAGAGATCATCTATTAATAATTATAATTATGATGATGTCAAAACTAGAATTTATTCGTTGGGTAAAAAATTAACACAATTGAAGAGTGTTAGAATAGACAATGCCTACCTAGAGAAATGTCTTTTGTTACAAGTGGTCTCTAAGGGTCTTAGGTTTTTTAAATTACCTTTAGGTATCAAGTATAACTCAAAAATAGTACTAGAATTCAATAAAATGTTTGATGAGTTTGGGTACATTTATATGAAACACCTTATTAAGTGTAATGAAGAGAAAATAAATGTCTTGTTACAGGAGGTGGAGGGGTTAAACTAATCTATCATACATGATGTGATGTTTGAGAAATGGTATGAATGTTATTCAAATCAGTTCACCCAAGTTAAAATGAAAGTGAAAAATGTATACGATAGAAAAATGCATAAAATTGAACGTGATTTAGACTTGTATAGAAATGGAAGAGCGTACATATGGCCTCAATACGAAAGAGAGGGTGATGAAGTATTTAAGGTGGTGCAAACAAAGGGAAGAAAGAGGAATTTTAGAGCTAAGGAGGACGAAAATTTTCAAGGGGGGAGATACTACCCAGCCCCAAAGAAACAACAAAGGAGATTATAAATGTTAGAAATTCAAGGGACAATGTGATATCTCCAGAAAACACTTCTACCTCTAATTTACATAATTTACATACACCTACACCTTCTCTTATATATACAAGTTCATCAATATATTTACCAACAAATACAGTTCCACTACTCGATGAAAATGTAATTTATGGAGAACATGAGCAAGATAGTATTTTTTGTTCACCCATACCGGAAGTGGCTGTAGAGAGTTTCCCTAGTATTAGTTGTTATCAAGGTTTCAATGTGTATAACTACACTGATATTCAAGTTACAGAAGACATTACATCCTTGTTTAGTAAGGGAATGAAGTATATTCCTACAGTGAAGTTTAATCTATTTGATCTCATTAAAGAAATCAAACTATTTTGTAGAAGGCTAAATTTAGCCATTCAATTTAATGAAGATACCAATAAGAATAAGACCAACACAAGTAGGTCTATATTGGTTAAGAAAAGTACATACATTCCTGTTACGAATACCCAAGTTGCATTATATGAAAAAATGGTATGTAATGACATATACACTTTATATAAGGATCTTAGGTGTAACTTAGGAGGTAGTTTCACCCCACTGGACAACCTAAATAAAGGTGAAAGAAGATGTATGGAAGAACTTATCTTAAATGACGAGATTAGAATAATGAAGCCTGACAAGGGCGGAGGTATAGTGATTTTTGATAGTCAACTATACCTCAATGAAATACATAACATTTTATATGAATCAGGAAACTATGAACAAGTCTCCCTAAACCAAATTAATATTGGGTACAGGCGAATAGATTTAGCACTCGAGGAATACTTATTAGATAACCGAATCACCAGTGAATTGTATGAATATTTAAGAACAGAATACCCGATAATGGCCCACATTATAGGGATACCAAAAATCCACAAAAACATGGAAAAGCCCCCGTTTAGACCCATTATTTCTGGATCAAAATCCAAAACCTTCAAAATAGGGATCACCATAGACCATTGGACTAAGCAAATCTACACCAAAGTGGATCATTTAGTAAAGGACTCTTGGGATTTTTTGAGTAAACTCACTACGGAAGTATGGGACGAGAATTTGATTTTTCTCACAGTAGATGTACAGGATTTATTTTCTAGCATACCCGCGACTACTGGACTAGAGTACTTCTACAACAGCTTGTGCAAATACTCTGGTTGTAGCTGGGACAGAATCAATCTCATTATAGATATGATGGGACTTGTTCTCGATCACAACTACATCTCCCATGCAGGTGAATATTTCAGACAAACTCGAGGTGTAGCCATGGGGGCTTCATGCGCCCCAATATTTGCAAACTTGGTTATGCTCGAGTGGGAGAACAAATATATTTTTCCAAGTCAGTTTTACCAACACATTAGGTTATACACAAGATTTTTGGATGATGTTTTCATCATTTGGAAAGGATCAATAGATATGATACCACCTTTCATAGAATACCTTAACAAAACAACTGATTTTTTGAGATTCACTTCCCAATTCGACAAAAATGGTATTGCCTATTTGGATACTTGGATTAGCAATACAGGGACAGGTTTTTCATCTAGGATACACAGAAAGCCTACGTTCTCAAATGATTACATTCACTTTAGTAGTTGTCACCCCCCACATATCTTCAAAAATGTAGTAAAGGGACAGAGTATACGAGCTGCAAGAATGTCATCTACAAAGGAAAATATGACAAGTGAGTTAGAAGTAGTGTTCAAATTATTTCAGGATCGAGGATATCCTAAGGCCATGTTAGAGAATGTAATATCTTACGTCAAGGCCCAATGGGGACTCAAATAAGTTCCATTACTGGGGAAAAGTATTGTGTTACAGCGCAATACCAACAATGAAAGAGACAAGAAAGTGTGTGTGATCAAATTTAATCCTTACACCAGTGTAATTATAGAAATTTTAAAGAAACACTGGCCGTTAATTACCAGTTCTGGTTCTATAGGGCATATAGTAGGAGCTGATATTTGTACTGTATTTAAAACGGGAAGCAATTTAAAAAGATTAATTGAGTATGGAAGAAAGGGTTCACATGATATGAGAAGGAAGGGTACCACTAGATGTGGTACCTGTAAACAATGTACATATATCAACACCAACCCTAAAATTAAGTTAGACAACATTATTAAAACTATAGTAACATGTAAAAATGGGAATTGTAACACTCAACGTATTGTCTATATTGCTACCTGTACAAAATGCTCAGCCTTTTACATAGGCAAAACCGAGAGGAAATTTAAGACTCGTATATATGAGCATTTGTACAGGATTAAAAAAGGTGATTCAAAAAATGCACTATGTAAGCATATTTTAGAAAAGGGTACAGATCACAATTTCACATTTGCTATTATAGACCAGGTTGAGATTGGTGATAGAGGTGGTAACTGAAAAACCTATCTGGCCTGGGTCGAAAGTAAATGGCAAATATGTACGGATGCAACTACACCACCTGGTATAAATGATTACATCAGTTTAAAACCTTTTCTTGCTTTGAATTAGTAATAGCAATACAGAATGGTATTTTACATGTTTTGCATTATATACACTATTTCCATATTTTGCACTCATTTTGGTGTGCAGTATTATGGATTAAAGTACTACCTCAATACAAATGTATAGTTTGTGTATCTGACTCAAATAGTTTTTCACAATGTATAAGCTATAGTTGTAAGCATTTATGTATTTTTTATATTTTTTATTCATCGACTACTATGAATTTGACAACTTAGCAGATACTTTGTTTATTTCTGCTTATAGTATGGAATATTAATATGTAGGGTGAATTTACCCCATTTTTAATTAATTATATTAAATTATGGCATTATGTATGCATTTTACATACAATTTTACAATGGTTTAAAGATATTCACGAACACATTAAGTATTAAGTAAGCAATTAATGTACACAACTGATAATTATTGTTAATAATGTTCTTATTGGATTCCCCTTAAGGAATTTTTGGCGCCAAAAATGTTTTAAAAGGAATGGATTGTAGGAGCTTATTGGTTCTGATGAAATCTGTGATTTGTCAGATGAAAGCGCTCAACCCAGTACTAGAGCTCCTGTGTTTTGCTTTATTTTGTGAATAAATTCTATATATTTTTACAAAACTACTGGTATCCTGAGTCTCGAGTCTGGGGGAACCGTAATCTGTTATTTTGGATAATCTTGATAGAGGCCTGTTGTGTAGGCTGGAGTTTTGTTTGTGTTTCTGGCAGCCATTTTCTGTTGATTGTCTTTATTATTATTGAGACTATCAAGGCCTCCTGACCTTCTGTAGTACGAGTGATTGGGTAATAGCAGGGGCTGAGTAGAAATCTGATCTTCCAACTCTTCCATTCTTACTGCTATATAAACCCTGTGTCTTATAAAGGTTCTGCTTATATTGTCAGGCTCTGGATTGCATTGCATAAGTGGAAATTCCTTAAGATTAGAAGAGCAGGCTAGGTTATTTTTTACACTTATTTCACTGAATTGAACTTCTGAAACCTTTATATTGTGCTATATAGTAGATCTACTATATTTTTGCACTGTTATAAAGCTATTTGTATTGTTTCACTGTATTTATGTACTGTTTTAAACTGTTTTAACATTACTTAACTGTAAACTGCTTTTTCATACTGAGAGTTGTATTTTCTGTTTGTGAGTGCTCTATCCAAACTTTTCTGTGCATTTTTGTCTGTTAAAAGCATTCTCGAGTCTGCTCCTTGATCTGTTTAAAACTTTCATTTAGTGGCTACAGCTAGGAACTGTAATAGTTTGCATTACTATAATTGCCCTTTTTATTTAAATTACTAAATTGTAAACTGCTTTTTCATGCTGAGACTTGGATTTTCTGTTTGTGGGTGTTCTTTCTATGCTTTTAAAGTGAGGATTCTGTGTTCTGCTCAGGTGGCATAATCTTGATAGAGGCCTGTTGTGTAGGCTGGAAGTTTTGTTTGTGTTTATGGCAGCCATTTTCTGTTGATTGTCTTCATTATTATTGAGACTAACAAGGCCTCCTGACCTTCTGAATACGAGTGATTGGGTAATAGCAAGGGCTGAGTAGAAATTTGATCTTACAACTCTTCCATTCTTACTGCTATATAAACCCTGTGTCTTATAAACGTTCTGCTTGTATTGTCAGTCTCTGGATTGCATTGCATAAGTGGAAATTCCTTAAGATTCCAAGAGCAGGCCAAGTTATTTCTTACACTTATTTCACTGAATTGCACTTCTGAAATGCTTATAATTGTGCAATACAGTTGATCTGCTATATTGTTGCACTGTTATAAAGCTTTTTTTATTGTTTCACTGCATTTATGTACTGTTTTAAACTGTTTTAACTTTACTTAACTGTAAACTGCTTTTTCATACTGAGAGTTGTATTTTCTGTTTGTGAGTGCTCTATCCAAACTTTTCTGTGCATTTTTGTCTGTTAAAAGCATTCTCGTGTCTGCTCCTTGATCTGTTTAAAACTGTCATTTAGTGGCTACAGCTAGGAACTGTAATAGTTTGCATTACTATAATTGCTCTTTTTATTTAAATTACTAAATTGTAAACTGCTTTTTCGTGCTGAGACTTGGATTTTCTGTTTGTGGGTGTTCTTTCTATGCTTTTAAAGTGAGGTTTCTGTGTTCTGCTCAGGTGGCATAATCTTGATAGAGGCCTGTTGTGTAGGCTGGAAGTTTTGTTTGTGTTTCTGGCAGCCATTTTCTGTTGATTGTCTTCATTATTATTGAGACTAACAAGGCCTCCTGACCTTCTGTAGTACGAGTGATTGGGTAACAGCAGTGGCTGAGTAGTAATCTGATCTTCCAACTCTTCCATTCTTACTGCTATATAAACCCTGTGCCTTATAAAGGTTCTGCTTGTATTGTCAGGCTCTGGATTGCATTGCATAAGTGGAAATTCCTTAAGATTCCAAGAGCAGGCTAAGTTATTTCTTACACTTATTTCACTGAATTGAACTTCTGAAACCTTTATAATTGTGCTATACAGTAGATCTACTATATTTTTGCACTGTTATAAAGCTTTTTTTATTGTTTCACTGTATTTATGTACTGTTTTAAACTGTTTTAACATTACTTAACTGTAAACTGCTTTTTCATACTGAGAGTTGTATTTTCTGTTTGTGAGTGCTCTATCCAAACTTTTCTGTGCATTTTTGTCTGTTAAAAGCATTCTCGAGTCTGCTCCTTGATCTGTTTAAAACTTTCATTTAGTGGCTACAGCTAGGAACTGTAATAGTTTGCATTACTATAATTGCTCTTTTTATTTAAATTACTAAATTGTAAACTGCTTTTTCATGCTGAGACTTGGATTTTCTGTTTGTGGTTGTTCTTTCTATGCTTTTAAAGTGAGGTTTTTGTGTTCTGCTCAGGTGGCATAATCTTGATAGAGGCCTGTTGTGTAGGCTGGAAGTTTTGTTTGTGTTTCTGGCAGCCATTTTCTGTTGACTGTCTTCATTATTATTGAGACTAACAAGGCCTCCTGACCTTCTGTAGTACGAGTGATTGGCTAATAGTAGTGGCTGAGTAGTAATCCAATCTTCCAACTCTTTCATTCTTACTGCTCTATAAACCCTGTGCCTTATAAAGGTTCTGCTTGTATTGTCAGGCTCTGGATTGCATTGCATAAGTGGAAATTCCTTAAGATTCCAACAGTAGGCTAGGTTATTTCTTACACTTATTTCACTGAAGTGCACTTCTGAAATGCTTATAATTGTGCTATACAGTTGATCTACTATATTTTTTCACTGTTATAAAGCTTTTTTATTGTTTCACTGCATTTATGTACTGTTTTAAACTGTTTTAACATTACTTAACTGTAAACTGCTTTTTCGTACTGAGAGTTGTATTTTCTGTTTGTGAGTGGTCTATCCAAACTTTTCTGTGCATTTTTGTCTGTTAAAAGCATTCTCGAGTCTGCTCCTTGATCTGTTTAAAACTTTCATTTAGTGGCTACAGCTAGGAACTGTAATAGTGTGCATTACTATAATTGCTCTTTTTATTTAAATTACTAAATTGTAAACTGCTTTTTCATACTGAGACTTGGATTTCCTCTTTGTGGGTGTTCGTTTTATGCTTTTAAAATGAGGTTTCTGTGTTCTGCTCAGGTGGCATAATCTTGATAGAGGCCTGTTGTGTAGGCTGGAAGTTTTGTTTGTGTTTCTGGCAGCCATTTTCTGTTGATTGTCTTCATTATTATTGAGACTAACAAGGCCTCCTGACCTTCTGTAGTATGAGTGATTGGGTAATAGCAGGGGCTGAGTAGTAATCTGATCTTCCAACTCTTCCATTCTTACTGCTACATAAACCCTGTGTCTTATAAAGGTTCTGCTTGCATTGTCAGGGTTTGGATTGCATTGCAAAAGTGGAAATTCCTTAAGATTAGAAGAGCAGACTAGGTTATTTCTTAGACTTATTTCACTGAATTGCACTTCTGAAATGCTTATAATTGTGCTATACAGTAGATCTACTATATGTTTGCACTGTTATAAAGCTTTTTTATTGTTTCACTGTATTTATGTACTGTTTTAAAATGTTTTAAGATTACTTAACTGTAAACTGCTTTTTCATACTGAGAGTTGTATTTTCTGTTTGTGAGTGCTCTATCCAAACTTTTCTGTGCATTTATGTCTGCTAAAAGCATTTTCCAGTCTGCTCCTTGATCTGTTTAAAACTTTCATTTAGTGGCTACAGCTAGGAACTGTAATAGTTTGCATTACTATAATTGCTCTTTTTATTTAAATTACTAAATTGTAAACTGCTTTTTCATGCTGAGACTTGGAATTTCTGTTTGTGGGTGTTCTTTCTATGCTTTTAAAGTGAGGTTTCTGTGTTCTGCTCAGGTGGCATAATCTCGATAGAGGCCTGTTGTGTAGGCTGGAAGTTTTGTTTGTGTTTCTGGCAGCCATTTTCTGTTGACTGTCTTCATTATTATTGAGACTATCAAGGCCTCCTGACCTTCTGTAGTACAAGTGATTGGGTAACAGCAGGGGTTGAGTAGTAATATGATCTTCCAAATCTTCCATTCTTACTGCTATATAAACCCTGTGCCTTTTAAAGGTTCTGCTTGTATTGTCAGGCTCTGGATTGCATTGCATAAGTGGAAATTCCTTAAGATTCCAAGAGCAGGCTACGTTATTTCTTTCACTTGTTTCACTGAATTGAACTTCTGAAACCTTTATAATTGTGCTATACAGTAGATCTACTATATGTTTGCACTGTTATAAAGCTTTTTTTATTGTTTCACTGTATTTATGTACTGTTTTAAACTGTTTTAACATTACTTAACTGTATACTGCTTTTTCATACTGAGAGTTGTATTTTTTGTTTGTGAGTGCTCTATCCAAACTTTTCTGTGCATTTATGTCTGTTAAAAGCATTCTCGAGTCTGCTCCTTGATCTGTTTAAAACTTTCATTTAGTGGCTACAGCTTGGAACTGTAATAGTTTGCATTACTATAATTGTTCTTTTTATTTAAATTACTAAATTGTAAACTGCTTTTTCATGCTGAGACTTGGATTTTCTGTTTGTGGGTGTTCTTTCTATGCTTTTAAAGTGAGGTTTCTGTGTTCTGCTCAAGTGGCATAATCTTGATAGAGGCTTGTTGTGTAGGCTGGAAGTTTTGTTTGTGTTTATGGCAGCCATTTTTTGTTGACTGTCTTCATTATTATTGAGACTAACAAGGCCTCCTGACCTTCTGTAGTACGAGTGATTGGGTAATTGCAGGGGCTGAGTAGTAACCTGATCTTCCAACTCTTCCATTCTTATTGCTATATAAACCCTGTGCCTTATAAAGGTTCTGCTTGTATTGTCAGGCTCTGGATTGCATTGCATAAGTGGAAATTCCTTAAGATTCCAAGAGGAGGCAGGTTATTTCTTACACTTATTTCACTGAATTGCACTTTTGAAATGCTTATAATTGTGCTATACGGTTGATCTACTATATTTTTGAAATGTTATAAAGCTTTTTTATAGTTTCACTGCATTTATGTACTGTTTTAAACTGTTTTAACATTACTTAACTGTAAACTGCTTTTTCATACTGAGAGTTGTATTTTCTGTTTGTGAGTGCTCTATCCAAACTTTTCTGTGCATTTTTGTCTGTTAAAAGCATTCTCGAGTCTGCTCCTTGATCTGTTTAAAACTTTCATTTAGTGGCTACAGCTAGGAACTGTAATAGTGTGCATTAATATAATTGCTCTTTTGATTTAAATTACTAAATTGTAAACTGCTTTTTCATACTGAGACTTGGATTTCCTCTTTGTGGGTGTTCTTTTTATGCTTTTAAAATGAGGTTTCTGTGTTCTGCTCAGGTGGCATAATCTTGATAGAGGCCTGTTGTGTAGGCTGGAAGTTTTGTTTGTGTTTCTGGCAGCCATTTTCTGTTGATTGTCTTCATTATTATTGAGACTAACAAGGCCTCCTGACCTTCTGTAGTATGAGTGATTGGGTAATAGCAGGGGCTGAGTAGTAATCTGATCTTCCAACTCTTCCATTCTTACTGCTACATAAACCCTGTGTCTTATAAAGGTTCTGCTTGCATTGTCAGGGTTTGGATTGCATTGCAAAAGTGGAAATTCCTTAAGATTAGAAGAGCAGACTAGGTTATTTCTTAGACTTATTTCACTGAATTGCACTTCTGAAATGCTTATAATTGTGCTATACAGTAGATCTACTATATGTTTGCACTGTTATAAAGCTTTTTTATTGTTTCACTGTATTTATGTACTGTTTTAAACTGTTTTAAGATTACTTAACTGTAAACTGCTTTTTCATACTGAGAGTTGTATTTTCTGTTTGTGAGTGCTCTATCCAAACTTTTCTGTGCATTTATGTCTGCTAAAAGCATTTTCCAGTCTGCTCCTTGATCTGTTTAAAACTTTCATTTAGTGGCTACAGCTAGGAACTGTAATAGTTTGCATTACTATAATTGCTCTTTTTATTTAAATTACTAAATTGTAAACTGCTTTTTCATGCTGAGACTTGGAATTTCTGTTTGTGGGTGTTCTTTCTATGCTTTTAAAGTGAGGTTTCTGTGTTCTGCTCAGGTGGCATAATCTTGATAGAGGCCTGTTGTGTAGGCTGGAAGTTTTGTTTGTGTTTCTGGCAGCCATTTTCTGTTGACTGTCTTCATTATTATTGAGACTATCAAGGCCTCCTGACCTTCTGTAGTACGAGTGATTGGGTAACAGCAGGGGTTGAGTAGTAATATGATCTTCCAAATCTTCCATTCTTACTGCTATATAAACCCTGTGCCTTTTAAAGGTTCTGCTTGTATTGTCAGGCTCTGGATTGCATTGCATAAGTGGAAATTCCTTAAGATTCCAAGAGCAGGCTATGTTATTTCTTACACTTGTTTCACTGAATTGAACTTCTGAAACCTTTATAATTGTTCTATACAGTAGATCTACTATATGTTTGCAATGTTATAAAGCTTTTTTTATTGTTTCACTGTATTTATGTACTGTTTTAAACTGTTTTAACATTACTTAACTGTAAACTGCTTTTTCATACTGAGAGTTGTATTTTCTGTTTGTGAGTGCTCTATCCAAACTTTTCTGTGCATTTATGTCTGTTAAAAGCATTCTCGAGTCTGCTCCTTGATCTGTTTAAAACTTTCATTTAGTGGCTACAGCTTGGAACTGTAATAGTTTGCATTACTATAATTGTTCTTTTTATTTAAATTACTAAATTGTAAACTGCTTTTTCATGCTGAGACTTGGATTTTCTGTTTGTGGGTGTTCTTTCTATGCTTTTAAAGTGAGGTTTCTGTGTTCTGCTCAAGTGGCATAATCTTGATAGAGGCTTGTTGTGTAGGCTGGAAGTTTTGTTTGTGTTTATGGCAGCCATTTTTTGTTGACTGTCTTCATTATTATTGAGACTAACAAGGCCTCCTGACCTTCTGTAGTACGAGTGATTGGGTAATAGCAGGGGCTGAGTAGTAACCTGATCTTCCAACTCTTCCATTCTTACTGCTATATAAACCCTGTGTCTTATAAAGGTTTTGCTTGTATTGTCAGGCTCTGGATTGTATTGCATAAGTGGAAATTCCTTAAGATTCCAAGAGCAGGCTAGGTTATTTCTTACACTTATTTCACTGAATTGCACTTTTGAAATGCTTATAATTGTGCTATACAGTTGATCTACTATATTTTTGAAATGTTATAAAGCTTTTTTATAGTTTCACTGCATTTATGTACTGTTTTAAACTGTTTTAACATTACTTAACTGTAAACTGCTTTTTCATACTGAGAGTTGTATTTTCTGTTTGTGAGTGCTCTATGCAAACTTTTCTGTGCATTTTAGTCTGTTAAAAGCATTCTCGAGTCTGCTCCTTGATCTGTTTAAAACTTTCATTTAGTGGCTACAGCTAGGAACTGAAATAGTTTGCATTACTATAATTGCTCTTTTTATTTAAATTACTAAATTGTAAACTGCTTTTTCATGCTGAGACTTGGATTTTCTCTTTGTGGGTGTTCTTTCTATGCTTTTAAAGTGAGGTTTCTGTGTTCTGCTCAGGTGGTATAATCTTGATAGAGGCCTGTTGTGTAGGCTGGAAGTTTTGTTTGTGTTTCTGGCAGCCATTTTCTGTTGACTGTCTTCATTATTATTGAGACTAACAAGGCCTCCTGACCTTCTGTAGTATGAGTGATTGGCTAATAGCAGTGGCTGAGTAGTAATCCGATCTTCCAACTCTTCCATTCTTACTGCTATATAAACCCTGTGTCTTTTAAAGGTTCTGCTTGTATTGTCAGGCTCTGGATTGCATTGCATAAGTGGAAATTCCTTAAGATTCCAAGAGCAGGCTAGGTTATTTCTTACACTTATTTCACTGAATTGCACTTTTGAAATGCTTATAATTGTGCTATACAGTTGATCTACTATATTTTTGCACTGTTATAAAGCTTTTTTTATTGTTTCACTGCATTTATGTGTTAGATATTATGAATATAAGGCTGAAATTAATTATGTTGTAAATATGCTGAAAGAAAAAGCTTGCTTAAATGCAGAAACAGAGTTTAGTAATATGTGATCAGCAGTCATACTAAATGACCATGGCTTGGAAAATAAGGAACCTGCTGAATGGACATTTTTCCCTTACAGACTTAAAAACAGGATGTATGCAAGAGCAAAAATGTAAAATCTGCTTTTAAAGAATGGACAATAACACTGTGACAATGTGTTTCCTTAAAAATATGTTTTTCTGCATGGAAAACAGGACATGGCACAAGAACAGATGTTTTTATACAAAGATCCAAATAAAATACAGGATGTTCACACTGTCAGAAAAGCTGATCTCTTACAATGTGTTTCCTCAAAAATATGTTTTTCTGCATGGAAAACAGGACATGCTTATCAGCATTGGCACAAGAACAGATGTTCTTATACAAAGATCCAAATAGAATACAGGACAATGTGTTTCCTCAAAAACATGTTTTTCTGCATGGACAACAGGACACTGTTACAGGATGTTCACACTGTCAGAAAAGATGGTCTCTTACAAGACATTGTTAAACAAGGAAGCTTAGTATTGTTTCTACAGGATGAGCAATTCTCCAAAATAGAATATCAAGAGGAAATGTATATGTTTATGCATGACTAAAACTGTATATAAAGAGCTGTATAAATCCAGTTATGTTAGAGGTATGGTAGGGACTCATTTGTCCTAAGGTAAATGTTATATCTCTCACATCATCTGTACTATATGAGAAGTAAAGTTGGAACAGTACTTTTAAGCTGCAACGTTGTTCCGTTTGGTTTATTATAAAAGTTATTTGTTACTGCTCTCTAAAGTTGATCCTGCAAAGTATATTCTCTCATCAGTGTATATTCTGCAAGTTTCTGTATGCAACAGACTGTGAATGCAAATATAACCAGACTTTGAATTTTAGCAGAATCCAGCCAGCAAGACTGAGTGTCTTAAGAACACTTCAAATCCATCACACCAAGCAGTAAGCAGCTCCATGTATTTTTTTCAATGGCAAGCTAGCCTGCATTTGAACCTACAATCTGCATTCAAACACAGGGGAGTGATGGTAAGCCCTGCAGAGGGTCACTTCAGTCAAATTGCAGTAACTAACATTTGTACGTATGTGTAAATCCTAAACAGAAGTATTCCAGTTTATGCAGCTTGCAGTAGTAAAGTTTTTTAGATGTCTACAATCCGGAGTGAGACTAGTTTAAGAAATTCGCAGTGCCATAAATTCTTCAAGAAAAGTTGAATGGCCACTAGCACAGTAGTCCGCTGCCTGTTGTGCTTCACCAGCTTCTCAAGTGACTGAAAAATTTCTAGCCATCTGCAATAACAGCTTGATCACCTGTTTTCTTGCTAACTGGTAAGACTTTTTTCTGTGTCACATATTTAGTGTGGATGATGTTAAACAGTTTGTATATTCTTAAGAGAGTTTGTATATTCTTAAGACAGTTTGTATATTCATACATAGTTTGTGTATTCCTAGACAGTTTGTATATTACTAGACAGTATGGATATTATTTATAATTCATGCAGGAGTAAACCAAACTTTAGTAAATTGCTATGTTGGTATACACAGCACATTAGTAAATGTAAAACCTTATTAGGGCAGGTTGATAGTAAGGCATTATGCAAATGTATTACAATATTTGACTGGTATCTCAAAGAAAACCATGTGAAAAATGACAAATGTTTAGTGTGTGCTTCAACAAAACCTGCATTTTGTGTATTATGCCATAAAATAATATTGCATCATATTGCTAAAAAAATAGACTGTAAAGACAGATCTGTTCATGATAAAGAATTAACTAAGGGTAAATTGTTTCCATTACATTCTGATATTGAACAGTTATGTCCTGTCACCACATGTGAGTCAAATCAGTTACTGATAGAACCCCTAGTACATTTTGTTACAAAGGAATGTAGCAAACTTCTAAAAGACAGACACAATGAGTTCAGGAAGCTTAGACAAGTTATACATACATATTTTCAAAAGTGCATAGGAGTTTCAAATTCAGCAGAACAGCTTACTAAAGAATGTCAGAAAGACCATGCAACATTACAGGAAATTCAACAGCAGTTGCAGGATAAAGGAAATATATTAGCTGAACTGACAAAGACTGGGAACTTCCTGCATACACAGTTAATCTGTGCAAAAGAAATATATTTTATAATATGTTTATGTTTTGAAAATGGTTAAACATACATGGTAGGATGGTAGGATCTGATGTCTGGACAAATCATTCTTAAATGTTTTACTTTCATTCAGTTAAAGCAAGACATCTATCAGTACTACAGTAAAGTAAAGCATATGAATGCCATTCATTAGCATAGTCAAAAGGTAAACAAAACTGTTCTAGTGTATAAAATTAAATAAAAATAGATGAGTAAAATTTAAAGTCACAAGACATGACATGCTTGTATAAAGATATACATATACAAGACAGACATGCATGTGTGTTCTTTTCATCTAGAGTACATCTGTTACAATACACAAGAATAACAGGCAGACAACAGCAAATATAAATAATATAAATATAAATGTGTTGGTTAAACTAATATCTATTTTGTTTTTTACAATTTGTTTATAATTATATAGTAACACCAAACAGTTAAAGTTCTGAATTTTAAAAAGAAAATCACAGATGGTATTATTCAAACAGTTTTTGTAAAATTAATGGCAGGACAGTTAAATAGTTAAATAAAAAAAAAATACTGAAATCCATGTAAGCTAATTGTAATGTAGTATAAATGCATAGTTATGCAAATCACAATCACATTAAAGGAAAAATGCCAAAAAAATTAACTATAGTTTATAGAATATAAAATGTGAGCTCAGACCTTCCAAGACTGAATGAATAGTTACAGGAAATGCTGGAAAGATAAGATAAACAACAAGACTGATTGCCAGACAAGTAGCTTGAGTTTTTCTAAAGCATCATTGTTATTAAAACATAATTGTTAAAATGTTTACAGGCAACACTATTTGGTAATTGTAATACAATGTCACAATTGTGCATAGATGTCACTTATAATCTGTTTGCAAGTAAATGTTAAAAGGACAAAAAAACCCTCAGTTGCATCCAGTACAGCCAGCAAATGGGCTATAGTATACATGCAGTTCAAATCAATTGCGCAGGAGGGTGTAAATACCTACTAATGATCAAATCAGATAAAAGTCCATAGTTTATTAGTAACCAAATAACGTAAATGTATGGCCAAAGTGTTGGGCTGACATACATTCTGTTCTCACAGCATAGGGCAGGTAAATAGTGCTGAAGTACTACAGGGGGAGGGGCACTTTCTCAGTTTTACACTGACTGTATAAGCAGTACTGCACAAGGGTCTGAAATAAAGCTACAGAAAAAATAAACAACAAGGGTCTGAAATAAAAAAAATAAACAACAAGGGTCTGAAATAAAGCTACAGAAAAAATAAACAACAAAGGTCTGAAATAAAGCTACAGAAAAAATAAACAACAAGGGTCTAAAATAAAGCTAGAGGAAAAAATATCTAATTCCTTCTTGACAATACTCTTTTATGGGGGGAAACAGGTATTAGTGTATTAGAAATACTGGTAAACTGGATTAAACCTGACAGGATAAGATATTTTACAAGTTGTTAATAGCTATCATAATGGTTATTATTGTATTGTTTAGTATTAAATTGTATTTACAACCTGTTAAACTGTAAAGCTATACAAGAGATGGTTTAAAAAACAAGAAATGGCTTAAAATTGATTACAGCTATACAAAAGAGAGTAAAGATATGTAAAAAAATTGAACAAGATTGGTCACTATTTTTAATATGTTTTTGGCAAAACAATGTTGGTATAAAAAAGCATCAATGTTTCTAATTGCTGAGTATGTAGTTTAAAATAACAGGACATATGGATTTGGTATCAGTTCCACTAGATATTTCTAAAGAGACAAACATTTTCCAAGATTTTGCTTAATATTAATGTTATTAAATTTGTAAGATTAGACTAAATGTACTTTACAGTCTTTGTATATACAAATGTAGAAAATTTCAGTAGAAATGATAGTCTTTGTATGTAGAAATGCAGAAAAATTCAGTACAAATGAAATTAATGTCTAGTAATGAATATGTGTGAAAAAAACATATTTAAAGAAAACAATGGGTCCAGGATACCTACTAGATTGAAATGCATAAATAGCAAACAGTCTGTGTAAATACATACTGTACAGGATACATAGTAATAAGTTCAAAAGTAATTTGTCAAGTTGTAATATCACTGGTTTTAGCCCAGTAAAATAATAGCTTTCAAATATTTATTATCTAAGCCCAGTTCAGTATTTTACCAAGATGTTATTGAGCAGTTCAGAGACATGAACACAATGTGATGGTTAAAATGACATTAAAACTGTATATTTTCAGCAGTGTATAAATGCTTGCAGTAGCACATAGTTATTGTCTCTTATAGTTAATTCAACACTTGCAAAGAGTTAATGAAACAATTCTAAGTCATAAATTAAATTTTGTGATTGCAAAAGAATAAATTGATCATGTTAAAAAAAATAACATTAAAGGAGACACAGCTCATAATTGATAAAATATTTTCACAGAATGGTCTGCAAAAGAAAAAGTTTGAAATACATTCAGTTTTGGTAGTAATACTTAATATCATTGTATTAACTATGTAAAATTGCATTTTGACCTGTATCAAAAGAAGACTATAGGTTTGCTTCTTAATGTGTTTTCTGTATAAAATGTTTTGAGTATGCTTAAAAACAGAGGGAATTATTAGATATTATGAATATAAGGCTGAAATTAATTCTGTTGTAAATATGCTGAAAGAAAAAGCTTGCTTAAATGCAGAAACAGAGTTTAGTAATATGTGATCAGCAGTCATACTAAATGACCATGGCTTGGAAAATAAGGAACCTGCTGAATGGACATTTTTCCCTTACATACTTAAAAACAGGATGTATGCAAGAGCAAAAATGTAAAATCTGCTTTTAAAGAATGGACAATAACACTGTGACAATGTGTTTCCTCAAAAATATGTTTTTCTGCATGGAAAACAGGACATGGCACAAGAACAGATGTTTTTATACAAAGATCCAAATAAAATACAGGATGTTCACACTGTCAGAAAAGCTGATCTCTTCTTACAATGTGTTTCCTCAAAAATATGTTTTTCTGCATGGAAAACAGGATATGCTTATCAGCATTGGCACAAGAACAGATGTTCTTATACAAAGATCCAAATAGAATACAGGACAATGTGTTTCCTTAAAAACATGTTTTTCTGCATGGACAACAGGACACTGTTACAGGATGTTCACACTGTCAGAAAAGATGGTCTCTTACAATACATTGTTAAACAAGGAAGCTTAGTATTGTTTCTACAGGATGAGCAATTCTCCAAAATAGAATATCAAGAGGAAATGTATATGTTTATGCATGACTAAAACTGTATATAAAGAGATGTATAAATCCAGTTATGTTAGCGGTATGGTAGGGACTCATTTGTCCTAAGGTAAATGTTATATCTCTCACATCATCTGTACTATATGAGAAGTAAAGTTGGAACAGTACTTTTAAACTGCAACGTTGTTCCGTTTGGTTTATTATAAAAAGTTATTTGTTACTGCTCTCTAAAGTTGATCCTGCAAAGTATATTCTCTCATCAGTGTATATTCTACAAGTTTCTGTATGCAACAGACTGTGAATGCAAATATAACCAGACTTTGAATTTTAGCAGAATCCAGCCAGCAAGACTGAGTGTCTTAAGAACACTTCAAATCCATCACACCAAGCAGTAAGCAGCTCCATATAATTTTTTCATTATGTACTGTTTTAAACTGTTTTAACATTACTTAACTGTAAACTGCTTTTTCATACTGAGAGTTGTATTTTCTGTTTGTGAGTGCTCTATCCAAACTTTTCTGTGCATTTTTGTCTGTTAAAAGCATTCTCGAGTCTGCTCCTTGAACTGTTTAAAACTTTCATTTAGTGGCTACAGCTAGGAACTGTAATAGTGTGCATTACTATAATTGCTCTTTTTATTTAAATTACTAAATTGTAAACTGCTTTTTCATACTGAGACTTGGATTTTCTCTTTGTGGGTGTTCTTTCTATGCTTTTAAAATGAGGTTTCTGTATTCTACTCAGGTGGCATAATCTTGATAGAGGCCTGTTGTGTAGGCTGGAAGTTTTGTTTGTGTTTCTGGCAGCCATTTTCTGTTGATTGTCTTCCTTATTATTGAGACTAACAAGGCCTCCTGACCTTCTGTAGTACGAGTGATTGGGTAATAGCAAGGGCTGAGTAGAAATTTGATCTTACAACTCTTCCATTCTTACTGCTATATAAACCCTGTGTCTTATAAACGTTCTGCTTGTATTGTCAGTCTCTGGATTGCATTGCATAAGTGGAAATTCCTTAAGAATCCAAGAGCAGGCCAAGTTATTTCTTACACTTATTTCACTGAATTGCACTTCTGAAATGCTTATAATTGTGCAATACAGTTGATCTGCTATATTGTTGCACTGTTATAAAGCTTTTTTTATTGTTTCACTGCATTTATGTACTGTTTTAAACTGTTTTAACTTTACTTAACTGTAAACTGCTTTTTAATACTGAGAGTTGTATTTTCTGTTGGTGAGTGCTCTATCCAAACTTTTCTGTGCATTTTTGTCTGTTAAAAGCATTCTCGAGTCTGCTCCTTGATCTGTTTAAAACTTTCATTTAGTGGCTACAGCTAGGAACTGTAATAGTTTGCATTACTATAATTGCTCTTTTTATTTAAATTACTAAATTGTAAACTGCTTTTTCATGCTGAGACTTGGATTTTCTGTTTGTGGGTGTTATTTCTATGCTTTTAAAGTGAGGTTTCTGTGTTCTGCTCAGGTGGCATAATCTTGATAGAGGCCTGTTGTTTAGGCTGGAAGTTTTGTTTGTGTTTCTGGCAGCCATTTTCTGTTAAATGTCTTCATTATTATTGAGACTAACAAGGCCTGCTGACCTTCTGTAGTACGAGTGATTGGGTAATAGCAGGGGCTGAGTAGTAATCTGATCTTCCAACTCTTCCATTCTTATTGCTATATAAACCCTGTGTCTTATAAAGGTTCTGCTTGTATTGTCAGGCTCTGGATTGCATTGCATAAGTGGAAATTCCTTAAGATTAGAAGAGCAGGCTAGGTTATTTCTTACACTTATTTCACTGAATTGCACTTCTGAAATGCTTATAATTGTGCTATACAGTAGATCTACTATATTTTTGCACTATTATAAAGCTTTTTTATTGCTTCACTGCATTTATGTACTGTTTTAAACTGTTTTAACATTACTTAACTGTAAACTGCTTTTTCATACTGAGAGCTGTATTTTCTGTTTGTGAGTGCTCTATTCAAACTTTTCTGTGCATTTTTGTCTGTTAAAAGCATTCTGGAGTCTACTCCTTGATCTGTTTAAAACTTTCATTTAGTGGCTACAGCTAGGAACTGTAATAGTGTGCATTACTATAATTGCTCTTTTTATTTAAATTACTAAATTGTAAACTGCTTTTTCATACTGAGACTTTTATTTTCTCTTTGCGGGTGTTCTTTCTATGCTTTTAAAATGAGGTTTCTGTGTTCTGCTCAGGTGGCATAATCTTGATAGAGGCCTGTTGTGTAGGCTGGAAGTTTTGTTTGTGTTTCTGGCAGCCATTTTCTGTTGATTGTGTTCATTATTATTGAGACTAACAAGGCCTCCTGACCTTCTGTAGTATGAGTGATTTGGTAATAGCAGGGCCTGAGTAGTAATCTGATCTTCCAACTCTTCCATTTTTACTGCTATATAAACCCTGTGTCTTATAAAGGTTCTGCTTGTATTGTCAGGCTCTGGATTGCATTCCATAAGTGGAAATTCCTTAAGATTCCAAGAGCAGGCTAAGTTATTTCTTACAATTATTTCACTGAATTGCACTTCTGAAATGCTTATAATTGTGCTATACAGTTTATCTACTATATTGTTGCCCTGTTATAAAGCTTTTTTATTGTTTCACTGCATTTATGTACTGTTTTAAACTGTTTTAACATTACTTAACTGTAAACTGCTTTTTCATACTGAGAGTTGTATTTTCTGTTTGTGAGTGTTCTATCCAAACTTTTCTGAGCATTTTTGTCTGTTAAAAGCATTCTCGAGTCTGCTCCTTGATCTGTTTAAAACTTTAATTTAGTGGCCACAGCTAGGAACAGTAATAGTGTGCATTACTATAATTGCTCTTTTTATTTAAATTACTAAATTGTAAACTGCTTTTTCATACTGAGACTTGGATTTTCTCTTTGTGGGTGTTCTTTCTATGCTTTTAAAATGAGGTTTCTGTGTTCTGCTCAGGTGGCAAAATCTTGAGAGAGGCCTGTTGTGTAAGCTGGAAGTTTTGTTTGTGTTTCTGGCAGCCATTTTCTGTTGATTGTGTTCATTATTATTGAGACTAACAAGGCCTCCTGACCTTCTGTAGTACGAGTGATTTGGTGATAGCAGGGCCGGAGTAGTAATCTGATCTTCCAACTCTTCCATTTTTACTGCTATATAAACCCTGTGTCTTATAAAGGTTCTGCTTGTATTGTCCGGCTCTGGATTGCATTGCATAAGTGGAAATTCCTTAAGATTCCAAGAGCAGGCTAAGTAATTTCTTACACTTATTTCACTGAATTGAACTTCTGAAACCTTTATAATTGTGCTATACAGTAGATCTACTATATTTTTGCACTGTTATAAAGCTTTTTTTATTGTTTCACTGTATTTATGTACTGTTTAAAACTGTTTTAACATTACTTAACTGTAAACTGCTTTTTCATACTGAGAGTTGTATTTTCTGTTTGTGAGTGCTCTATCCAAACTTTTCTGTGCATTTATGTCTGTTAAAAGCATTCTCGAGTCTGCTCCTTGATCTGTTTAAAACTTTCATTTAGTGGCTGCAGCTAGGAACTGTAATAGTTTGCATTAGTATAATTGCTCTTTTTATTTAAATTACTAAATTGTAAACTGTTTTTTTCATACTGAGACTTGGATTTTCTCTTTGTGGGTGTTCTTTCTATGCTTTTAAAGTGAGGTTTCTGTGTTTTGCTCAGGTGGCATAAAT
>NC_056747.1:48080463-48098932 GCF_019279795.1 Protopterus annectens | reverse complement strand
AAAAGTTTTAAAAAAAACCCTGACAATTGAAGCAGAACCTGTATAAGACACAGGGTTTATATAGCAGTAAGAATGGAAGAGTTGGAAGATCAGATTACTACTCAGCCCCTACTATTACCCAACACCCCTGCTACAGAAGGTCAGGAGGCCTTGTTAGTCTCAATAATAATGAAGACAATCAACAGAAAATGGCTGCCAGAAACACAAACAAAACTTCCAGCCTACACAACAGGCCTCTATCAAGATTATGCCACCTGAGCAGAACACAGAAACCTCACTTTAAAAGCATAGAAAGAACACCCACAAAGAGAAAATCCAAGTCTCAGTATGAAAAAGCAGTTTACAATTTAGTAATTTAAATAAAAAGAGCAATTATAGTAATGCACACTATTACAGTTCCTAGCTGTAGCCACTAAATGAAAGTTTTAAACAGATCAAGGAGCAGACTCGAGAATGCTTTTAACAGACAAAATGCACAGAAAAGTTTGAATAGAGCACTCACAAACAGACAATACAACTCTCAGTATGAAAAAGCAGTTTACAGTTAAGTAATGTTAAAACAGTTTAAAACAGTACATAAATGCAGTGAAACAATAAAAAACTTTATAACAGTGCAAAAATATAGTAGATCAACTGTATAGCACAATTATAAGCATTTCAGAAGTGCAATTCAGTGAAATAAGTGTAAGAAATAACTTAGCCTGCTCTTGGAATCTTAAGGAATTTCCACTTATGCAATGCAATCCAGAGCCTGACAATACAAGCAGAACCTTTATAAGACACAGGGTTTATATAGCAGTAAGAATGGAAGAGTTGGAAGATCAGATTACTACTCAGCACCTGCTATTACCCAACACTCGTGATACAGAAGGTCAGGAGGCCTTGTTAGTCTCAATAATAATGAAGACAATCAACAGAAAATGGCTGCCAGAAACACAAACAAAACTTCCAGCCTACACAACAGGCCTCTATCAAGATTATGCCACCTGAGCAGAACACAGAAACCTCACTTTAAAAGCATAGAAAGAACACCCACAAAGAGAAAATCCAAGTCTCAGTATGAAAAAGCAGTTTACAATTTAGTAATTTAAATAAAATGAGCAATTACAGTAATGCACACTATCACAGTTCCTAGCTGTAGCCACTAAATGAAGGTTTTAAACAGATCAAGGAGCAGACTCGAGAATGCTTTTAACAGACAACAATGCACAGAAAAGTTCAAATAGAGCACTCACAGACAGACAATACAACTCTCAGTATGAAAAAGCAGTTTACAGTTAAGTAATGTTAAAACAGTTTAAAACAGTACATAAATGCAGTGAAACAATAAAAAAAGCTTTATAACAGTGCAAAAATATAGTAGATCAACTGTATAGCACAATTATAACTAGCTGTAGCCACTAAATGAAAGTTTTAAACAGATCAAGGAGCAGACTCAAGAATGCTTTTAACAGACAAAAATGCACAGAAAAGTTCGGAGAGCACTCACAAACAGACAATACAACCCTCAGTATGAAAAAGCAGTTTACAGTTAAGTAATGTTAAAACAGTTTAAAACAGTACATAAATGCAGTGACACAATAAAAAAGCTTTATAACAGTGCAAAAATATAGTAGATCAACTGTATAGCACAATTATAAGCATTTCAGAAGTGCAATTCAGTGAAATAAGTGTAAAAAATAACTTAGCCTGCTCTTGGAATCTTAAGGAATTTCCACTTATGCAATGCAATCCAGAGCCTGACAATACAAGCAGAACCATTATAAGACACAGGGTTTATATAGCAGTAAGAATGGAAGAGTTGGAAGATCAGATTACTACTCAGCCCCTGCTATTACCCAACACTCGTGCTAGAGAAGGTCAGGAGGCCTTGTTAGTCTCAATAATAATGAAGACAATCAACAGAAAATGGCTGCCAGAAACACAAACAAAACTTCCAGCCTACACAACTGGCCTCTATCAAGATTATGCCACCTGAGCAGAACACAGAAACCTCACTTTAAAAGCATAGAAAGAACACCCACAAAGAGAAAATCCAAGTCTCAGTATGAAAAAGCAGTTTACAATTTAGTAATTTAAATAAAATGAGCAATTACAGTAATGCACACTATCACAGTTCCTAGCTGTAGCCACTAAATGAAGGTTTTAAACAGATCAAGGAGCAGACTCGAGAATGCTTTTAACAGACAACAATGCACAGAAAAATTCAAATAGAGCATTCACAGACAGACAATACAACTCTCAGTATGAAAAAGCAGTTTACAGTTAAGTAATGTTAAAACAGTTTAAAAGAGTACATAAATGCAGTGAAACAATAAAAAAAGCTTTATAACAGTGCAAAAATATAGCAGATCAACTGTATAGTACAATTATAACTAGCTGTAGTCACTAAATGAAAGTTTTAAACAGATCAAGGAGCAGACTTGAGAATGCTTTTAACAGACAAAATGCACAGAAAAATTCGGAGAGCACTCACAAACAGACAATACAACCCTCAGTATGAAAAAGCAGTTTACACTTAAGTAATGTTAAAACAGTTTAAAACAGTACATAAATGCAGTGAAACAATAAAAAAGCTTTATAACAGTGCAAAAATATAGTAGATCAACTGTATAGCACAATTATAAGCATTTCAGAAGTGCAATTCAGTGAAATAATTGTAAGAAATAACTTAGCCTGCTCTTGGAATCTTAAGGAATTTCCACTTATGCAATGCAATCCAGAGCCTGACAATAGAAGCAGAACCTTTATAAGACACAGGGTTTATATAGCAGTAAGAATGGAAGAGTTGGAAGATCAGATTACTACTCAGCCCCTGCTATTACCCAACACTCGTGCTACAGAAGGTCAGGAGGCCTTGTTAGTCTCAATAATAATGAAGACAATCAACAGAAAATGGCTGCCAGAAACACAAACAAAACTTCCAGCCTACACAACAGGCCTCTATCAAGATTATGCCACCTGAGCAGAACACAGAAACCTCACTTTAAAAGCATAGAAAGAACACCCACAAAGAGAAAATCCAAGTCTCAGTATGAAAAAGCAGTTTACAATTTAGTAATTTAAATAAAAAGAGCAATTATAGTAATGCACACTATTACAGTTCCTAGCTGTAGCCACTAAATCAAAGTTTTAAACAGATCAAGGAGCAGACTCGAGAATGCTTTTAACAGACAAAAATGCACAGAAAAGTTTGAATACAGCACTCACAAACAGACAATACAACCCTCAGTATGAAAAAGCAGTTTACAGTTAAGTAATGTTAAAACAGTTTAAAACAGTACATAAATGCAGTGAAACAATAGAAAAGCTTTATAACAGTGCAAAAATATAGTTGATCAACTGTATAGCACAATTATAAGCATTTCAGAAGTGCAATTCAGTGAAATAATTGTAAGAAATAACTTAGCCTGCTCTTGGAATCTTAAGGAATTTCCACTTATGCAATGCAATCCAGAGACTGACAATTGAAGCAGAACCTGTATAAGACACAGGGTTTATATAGCAGTAAGAATGGAAGAGTTGGAAGATCAGATTACTACTCAGCCCCTGCTATTACCCAACACTCCTGCTACAGAAGGTCAGGAGGCCTTGTTAGTCTCAATAATAATGAAGACAATCAACAGAAAATGGCTGCCAGAAACACAAACAAAACTTCCAGCCTACACAACAGGCCTCTATCAAGATTATGCCACCTGAGCAGAACACAGAAACCTCACTTTAAAAGCATAGAAAGAACACCCACAAAGAGAAAATCCAAGTCTCAGTATGAAAAAGCAGTTTACAATTTAGTAATTTAAATAAAAGAGCAATTATAGTAATGCACACTATTACAGTTCCTAGCTGTAGCCACTAAATGAAAGTTTTAAACAGATCAAGGAGCAGACTCGAAAATGCTTTTAAAAGACAAAAATGCACAGAAAAGTTTGAATAGAGCACTCACAAACAGACAATACAACTCTCAGTATGAAAAAGCAGTTTACAGTTAAGTAATGTTAAAACAGTTTAAAACAGTACATAAATGCAGTGAAACAATAAAAAAAGCTTTATAACAGTGCAAAAATATAGTAGATCAACTGTATAGCACAATAATAAGCATTTCAGAAGTGCAATTCAGTGAAATAAGTGTAAGAAATAACTTAGCCTGCTTTTGGAATCTTAAGGAACTTCCACTTATGCAATGCAATCCAGAGCCTGACAATACAAGCAGAACCTTTATAAAACACAGGGTTTATATAGCAGTAAGAATGGAAGAGTTGGAAGATCAGATTACTACTCAGCACCTGCTATTACCCAACACTCGTGATACAGAAGGTCAGGAGGCCTTGTTAGTCTCAATAATAATGAAGACAATCAACAGAAAATGGCTGCCAGAAACACAAACAAAACTTCCAGCCTACACAACAGGCCTCTATCAAGATTATGCCACCTGAGCAGAACACAGAAACCTCACTTTAAAAGCATAGAAAGAACACCCACAAAGAGAAAATCCAAGTCTCAGTATGAAAAAGCAGTTTACAATTTAGTAATTTAAATAAAATGAGCAATTACAGTAATGCACACTATCACAGTTCCTAGCTGTAGCCACTAAATGAAGGTTTTAAACAGATCAAGGAGCAGACTCGAGAATGCTTTTAACAGACAACAATGCACAGAAAAGTTCAAATAGAGCACTCACAGACAGACAATACAACTCTCAGTATGAAAAAGCAGTTTACAGTTAAGTAATGTTAAAACAGTTTAAAACAGTACATAAATGCAGTGAAACAATAAAAAAAGCTTTATAACAGTGCAAAAATATAGTAGATCAACTGTATAGCACAATTATAACTAGCTGTAGCCACTAAATGAAAGTTTTAAACAGATCAAGGAGCAGACTCAAGAATGCTTTTAACAGACAAAAATGCACAGAAAAGTTCGGAGAGAGCACTCACAAACAAACAATACAACCCTCAGTACGAAAAAGCAGTTTACAGTTAAGTAATGTTAAAACAGTTTAAAACAGTACATAAATGCAGTGACACAATAAAAAAGCTTTATAACAGTGCAAAAATATAGTAGATCAACTGTATAGCACAATTATAAGCATTTCAGAAGTGCAATTCAGTGAAATAAGTGTAAAAAATAACTTAGCCTGCTCTTGGAATCTTAAGGAATTTCCACTTATGCAATGCAATCCAGAGCCTGACAATACAAGCAGAACCATTATAAGACACAGGGTTTATATAGCAGTAAGAATGGAAGAGTTGGAAGATCAGATTACTACTCAGCCCCTGCTATTACCCAACACTCGTGCTACAGAAGGTCAGGAGGCCTTGTTAGTCTCAATAATAATGAAGACAATCAACAGAAAATGGCTGCCAGAAACACAAACAAAACTTCCAGCCTACACAACAGGCCTCTATCAAGATTATGCCACCTGAGCAGAACACAGAAACCTCACTTTAAAAGCATAGAAAGAACACCCACAAAGAGAAAATCCAAGTCTCAGTATGAAAAAGCAGTTTACAATTTAGTAATTTAAATAAAAAGAGCAATTATAGTAATGCACACTATTACAGTTCCTAGCTGTAGCCACTAAATGAAAGTTTTAAACAGATCAAGGAGCAGACTCGAGAATGCTTTTAACAGACAAAAATGCACAGAAAAGTTTGAATAGAGCACTCACAAACAGACAATACAACTCTCAGTATGAAAAAGCAGTTTACAGTTAAGTAATGTTAAAACAGTTTAAAACAGTACATAAATGCAGTGAAACAATAAAAAAGCTTTATAACAGTGCAAAAATATAGTAGATCAACTGTATAGCACAATTATAAGCATTTCAGAAGTGCAATTCAGTGAAATAATTGTAAGAAATAACTTAGCCTGCTCTTGGAATCTTAAGGAATTTCCACTTATGCAATGCAATCCAGAGCCTGACAATAGAAGCAGAACCTTTATAAGACACAGGGTTTATATAGCAGTAAGAATGGAAGAGTTGGAAGATCAGATTACTACTCAGCCCCTGCTATTACCCAACACTCGTGCTACAGAAGGTCAGGAGGCCTTGTTAGTCTCAATAATAATGAAGACAATCAACAGAAAATGGCTGCCAGAAACACAAACAAAACTTCCAGCCTACACAACAGGCCTCTATCAAGATTATGCCACCTGAGCAGAACACAGAAACCTCACTTTAAAAGCATAGAAAGAACACCCACAAAGAGAAAATCCAAGTCTCAGTATGAAAAAGCAGTTTACAATTTAGTAATTTAAATAAAAAGAGCAATTATAGTAATGCACACTATTACAGTTCCTAGCTGTAGCCACTAAATGAAAGTTTTAAACAGATCAAGGAGCAGACTCGAAAATGCTTTTAAAAGACAAAAATGCACAGAAAAGTTTGAATAGAGCACTCACAAACAGACAATACAACTCTCAGTATGAAAAAGCAGTTTACAGTTAAGTAATGTTAAAACAGTTTAAAACAGTACATAAATGCAGTGAAACAATAAAAAAAGCTTTATAACAGTGCAAAAATATAGTAGATCAACTGTATAGCACAATAATAAGCATTTCAGAAGTGCAATTCAGTGAAATAAGTGTAAGAAATAACTTAGCCTGCTTTTGGAATCTTAAGGAACTTCCACTTATGCAATGCAATCCAGAGCCTGACAATAGAAGCAGAACCTTTATAAGACACAGGGTTTATATAGCAGTAAGAATGGAAGAGTTGGAAGATCAGATTACTACTCAGCACCTGCTATTACCCAACACTCGTGATACAGAAGGTCAGGAGGCCTTGTTAGTCTCAATAATAATGAAGACAATCAACAGAAAATGGCTGCCAGAAACACAAACAAAACTTCCAGCCTACACAACAGGCCTCTATCAAGATTATGCCACCTGAGCAGAACACAGAAACCTCACTTTAAAAGCATAGAAAGAACACCCACAAAGAGAAAATCCAAGTCTCAGTATGAAAAAGCAGTTTACAATTTAGTAATTTAAATAAAATGAGCAATTACAGTAATGCACACTATCACAGTTCCTAGCTGTAGCCACTAAATGAAGGTTTTAAACAGATCAAGGAGCAGACTCGAGAATGCTTTTAACAGACAACAATGCACAGAAAAATTCAAATAGAGCACTCACAGACAGACAATACAACTCTCAGTATGAAAAAGCAGTTTACAGTTAAGTAATGTTAAAACAGTTTAAAACAGTACATAAATGCAGTGAAACAATAAAAAAAAGCTTTATAACAGTGCAAAAATATAGCAGATCAACTGTATAGTACAATTATAACTAGCTGTAGCCACTAAATGAAAGTTTTAAACAGATCAAGGAGCAGACTTGAGAATGCTTTTAACAGACAAAATGCACAGAAAAATTCGGAGAGCACTCACAAACAGACAATACAACCCTCAGTATGAAAAAGCAGTTTACACTTAAGTAATGTTAAAACAGTTTAAAACAGTACATAAATGCAGTGAAACAATAAAAAAGCTTTATAACAGTGCAAAAATATAGTAGATCAACTGTATAGCACAATTATAAGCATTTCAGAAGTGCATTTCAGTGAAATAATTGTAAGAAATAACTTAGCCTTCTCTTGGAATCTTAAGGAATTTCCACTTATGCAATGCAATCCAGAGCCTGACAATAGAAGCAGAACCTTTATAAGACACAGGGTTTATATAGCAGTAAGAATGGAAGAGTTGGAAGATCAGATTACTACTCAGCCGCTGCTATTACCCAACACTCGTGCTACAGAAGGTCAGGAGGCCTTGTTAGTCTCAATAATAATGAAGACAATCAACAGAAAATGGCTGCCAGAAACACAAACAAAACTTCCAGCCTACACAACAGGCCTCTATCAAGATTATGCCACCTGAGCAGAACACAGAATCCTCACTTTAAAAGCGTAGAAAGAACACCCACAAAGAGAAAATCCAAGTCTCAGTATGAAAAAGCAGTTTACAATTTAGTAATTTAAATAAAAAGAGCAATTATAGTAATGCACACTATTACAGTTCCTAGCTGTAGCCACTAAATCAAAGTTTTAAACAGATCAAGGAGCAGACTCGAGAATGCTTTTAACAGACAAAAATGCACAGAAAAGTTTGAATAGAGCACTCACAAACATACAATACAACCCTCAGTATGAAAAAGCACTTTACTGTTAAGTAATGTTAAAACAGTTTAAAACAGTACATAAATTCAGTGAAACAATAAAAAAACTTTATAACAGTGCAAAAATATAGTTGATAAACTGTATAGCACAATTATAAGCATTTCAAAAGTGCAATTCAGTGAAATAATTGTAAGAAATAACTTAGCCTGCTCTTGGAATCTTAAGGAATTTCCACTTATGCAATGCAATCCAGAGCCTGACAATAGAAGCAGAACCTTTATAAGACACAGGGTTTATATAGCAGTAAGAATGGAAGAGTTGGAAGATCAGATTACTACTCAGCCCCTGCTATTACCCAACACTCCTGCTACAGAAGGTCAGGAGGCCTTGTTAGTCTCAATAATAATGAAGACAATCAACAGAAAATGGCTGCCAGAAACACAAACAAAACTTCCAGCCTACACAACAGGCCTCTATCAAGATTATGCCACCTGAGCAGAACACAGAAACCTCACTTTAAAAGCATAGAAAGAACACCCACAAAGAGAAAATCCAAGTCTCAGTATGAAAAAGCAGTTTACAATTTAGTAATTTAAAAAAAAGAGCAATTATAGTAATGCACACTATTACAGTTCCTAGCTGTAGCCACTAAATGAAAGTTTTAAACAGATCAAGGAGCAGACTCGAGAATGCTTTTAACAGACAAAATGCACAGAAAAGTTTGAATAGAGCACTCACAAACAGACAATACAACTCTCAGTATGAAAAAGCAGTTTACAGTTAAGTAATGTTAAAACAGTTTAAAACAGTACATAAATGCAGTGAAACAATAAAAAAGCTCTATAACAGTGCAAAATATAGTAGATCAACTGTATAGCACAATTATAAGCATTTCAGAAGTGCAATTCAGTGAAATAAGTGTAAGAAATAACTTAGCCTGCTCTTGGAATCTTAAGGAATTTCCACTTATGCAATGCAATCCAGAGCCTGACAATACAAGCAGAACCTTTATAAGACACAGGGTTTATATAGCAGTAAGAATGGAAGAGTTGGAAGATCAGATTACTACTCAGCACCTGCTATTACCCAACACTCGTGATACAGAAGGTCAGGAGGCCTTGTTAGTCTCAATAATAATGAAGACAATCAACAGAAAATGGCTGCCAGAAACACAAACAAAACTTCCAGCCTACACAACAGGCCTCTATCAAGATTATGCCACCTGAGCAGAACACAGAAACCTCACTTTAAAAGCATAGAAAGAACACCCACAAAGAGAAAATCCAAGTCTCAGTATGAAAAAGCAGTTTACAATTTAGTAATTTAAATAAAATGAGCAATTACAGTAATGCACACTATCACAGTTCCTAGCTGTAGCCACTAAATGAAGGTTTTAAACAGATCAAGGAGCAGACTCGAGAATGCTTTTAACAGACAACAATGCACAGAAAAGTTCAAATAGAGCACTCACAGACAGACAATACAACTCTCAGTATGAAAAAGCAGTTTACAGTTAAGTAATGTTAAAACAGTTTAAAACAGTACATAAATGCAGTGAAACAATAAAAAGCTTTATAACAGTGCAAAATATAGTAGATCAACTGTATAGCACAATTATAACTAGCTGTAGCCACTAAATGAAAGTTTTAAACAGATCAAGGAGCAGACTTGAGAATGCTTTTAACAGACAAAATGCACAGAAAAATTCGGAGAGCACTCACAAACAGACCATACAACCCTCAGTATGAAAAAGCAGTTTACAGTTAAGTAATGTTAAAACAGTTTAAAACAGTACATAAATGCAGTGACACAATAAAAAAGCTTTATAACAGTGCAAAAATATAGTAGATCAACTGTATAGCACAATTATAAGTATTTCAGAAGTGCAATTCAGTGAAATAATTGTAAGAAATAACTTAGCCTGCTCTTGGAATCTTAAGGAATTTCCACTTATGCAATGCAATCCAGAGCCTGACAATAGAAGCAGAACCTTTATAAGACACAGGGTTTATATAGCAGTAAGAATGGAAGAGTTGGAAGATCAGATTACTACTCAGCCCCTGCTATTACCCAACACTCGTGCTACAGAAGGTCAGGAGGCCTTGTTAGTCTCAATAATAATGAAGACAATCAACAGAAAATGGCTGCCAGAAACACAAACAAAACTTCCAGCCTACACAACAGGCCTCTATCAAGATTATGCCACCTGAGCAGAACACAGAAACCTCACTTTAAAAGCATAGAAAGAACACCCACAAAGAGAAAATCCAAGTCTCAGTATGAAAAAGCAGTTTACAATTTAGTAATTTAAATAAAAAAGAGCAATTATAGTAATGCACACTATTACAGTTCCTAGCTGTAGCCACTAAATGAAAGTTTTAAACAGACCAAGGAGCAGACTCGAGAATGCATTTAACAGACAAAAATGCACAGAAAAGTTTGAATAGAGCACTCACAAACAGACAATACAACTCTCAGTATGAAAAAGCAGTTTACAGTTAAGTAATGTTAAAACAGTTTAAAACAGTACATAAATGCAGTGAAACAATAAAAAGATTTATAACAGTGCAAAAATATAGTAGATCAACTGTATAGCACAATTATAAGCATTTCAGAAGTGCAATTCAGTGAAATAATTGTAAGAAATAACTTAGCCTGCTCTTGGAATCTTAAGGAATTTCCACTTATGCAATGCAATCCAGAGCCTGACAATACAAGCAGAACCTTTATAAGACACAGGGTTTATATAGCAGTAAGAATGGAAGAGTTGGAAGATCAGATTACTACTCAGCCCCTGCTATTACCCAACACTCCTGCTACAGAAGGTCAGGAGGCCTTGTTAGTCTCAATAATAATGAAGACAATCAACAGAAAATGGCTGCCAGAAACACAAACAAAACTTCCAGCCTACACAACAGGCCTCTATCAAGATTATGCCACCTGAGCAGAACACAGAAACCTCACTTTAAAAGCATAGAAAGAACACCCACAAAGAGAAAATCCAAGTCTCAGTATGAAAAAGCAGTTTACAATTTAGTAATTTAAATAAAAAGAGCAATTATAGTAATGCACACTATTACAGTTCCTAGCTGTAGCCACTAAATGAAAGTTTTAAACAGATCAAGGAGCAGACTTGAAAATGCTTTTAAAAGACAAAAATGCACAGAAAAGTTTGAATAGAGCACTCACAAACAGACAATACAACTCTCAGTATGAAAAAGCAGTTTACAGTTAAGTAATGTTAAAACAGTTTAAAACAGTACATAAATGCAGTGAAACAATAAAAAAAGCTTTATAACAGTGCAAAAATTTAGTAGATCAACTGTATAGTACAATAATAAGCATTTCAGAAGTGCAATTCAGTGAAATAAGTGTAAGAAATAACTTAGCCTGCTTTTGGAATCTTAAGGAACTTCCACTTATGCAATGCAATCCAGAGCCTGACAATAGAAGCAGAACCTTTATAAGACACAGGGTTTATATAGCAGTAAGAATGGAAGAGTTGGAAGATCAGATTACTACTCAGCACCTGCTATTACCCAACACTCGTGATACAGAAAGTCATTTTGACAACATTTCATTTCCCCATACAGTTAGAGATGTTAAAGTACAACTCATTGTAATGAATGACATTTCAGTGACACACGCTTCCCAAGTAACTTTGACAACATTTCATTTCCCCATACAGCTAAAGATGTTCAAGTACAACTCATTGTAATTAATGACATTTCAGTGACACACTCTTCCCAAGTAACTTTGACAACATTTCATTTCCCCATACAGCTAAAGCTCTTCAAGTACAACTCATTGTAATGAATGACATTTCAGTGACACACGCTTCCCATGTAACTTTGACAGCATTTCATTTCCCCATACAGCTAAAGCTTTTCAAGTACAACTCATTGTAATGAATGACATTTCAGTGACACACACTTCCCATGAAACTTTGACAACATTTCATTTCCCCATACAGCTAAAGATGTTCAAGTACAACTCATTGTAATGAATGACATTTCAGTGACACACGCTTCCCAAGTAACTTTGACATTTCATTTCCCCATACAGCTAAAGATGTTCAAGTACAACTCACTGTAATGATTGACATTTCAGTGACACACACCTCCCATGTAACTTTGACAACATTTCATTTCCCCATACAGCTAAAGATGTTCAAGTACAACTCATTGTAATGAATGACATTTCAGTGACACACGCTTCCCAAGTAACTTTGACAACATTTCATTTCCCCATACAGCTAAAGATGTTCAAGTACAACTCATTGTAATGAATGACATTTCAGTGACACACGCTTCCCAAGTAACTTTGACAACATTTCATTTCCCCATACAGCTAAAGATGTTCAAGTACAACTCATTGTAATGAATGACATTTCAGTGACACACGCTTCCCAAGTAACTTTGACAACATTTCATTTCCCCATACAGCTAAAGATGTTCAAGTACAACTCATTGTAATGAATGACATTTCAGTGACACACGCTTCCCAAGTAACTTTGACAACATTTCATTTCCCCATACAGCTAAAGATGTTCAAGTACAACTCATTGTAATGAATGACATTTCAGTGACACACGCTTCCCAAGTAACTTTGACAACATTTCATTTCCCCATACAGCTAAAGATGTTCAAGTACAACTCATTGTAATGAATGACATTTCAGTGACACACGCTTCCCAAGTAACTTTGACAACATTTCATTTCCCCATACAGCTAAAGATGTTCAAGTACAACTCATTGTAATGAATGACATTTCAGTGACACACGCTTCCCAAGTAACTTTGACAACATTTCATTTCCCCATACAGCTAAAGATGTTCAAGTACAACTCATTGTAATGAATGACATTTCAGTGACACACGCTTCCCAAGTAACTTTGACAACATTTCATTTCCCCATACAGCTAAAGATGTTCAAGTACAACTCATTGTAATGAATGACATTTCAGTGACACACACTTCCCAAGTAACTTTGACAACATTTCATTTCCCCATACAGCTAAAGATGTTCAAGTACAACTCATTGTAATGAATGACATTTCAGTGACACACGCTTCCCAAGTAACTTTGACAACATTTCATTTCCCCATACAGCTAAAGATGTTCAAGTACAACTCATTGTAATGAATGACATTTCAGTGACACACGCTTCCCAAGTAACTTTGACAACATTTCATTTCCCCATACAGCTAAAGATGTTCAAGTACAACTCATTGTAATGAATGACATTTCAGTGACACACTTCCCAAGTAACTTTGACAACATTTCATTTCCCCATACAGCTAAAGATGTTCAAGTACAACTCATTGTAATGAATGACATTTCAGTGACACACTTCCCAAGTAACTTTGACAACATTTCATTTCCCCATACAGCTAAAGATGTTCAAGTACAACTCATTGTAATGAATGACATTTCAGTGACACACACTTCCCAAGTAACTTTGACAACATTTCATTTCCCCATACAGCTAAAGATGTTCAAGTACAACTCATTGTAATGAATGACATTTCAGTGACACACACTTCCCAAGTAACTTTGACAACATTTCATTTCCCCATACAGCTAAAGATGTTCAAGTACAACTCATTGTAATGAATGACATTTCAGTGACACACACTTCCCAAGTAACTTTGACAACATTTCATTTCCCCATACAGCTAAAGATGTTCAAGTACAACTCATTGTAATGAATGACATTTCAGTGACACACGCTTCCCAAGTAACTTTGACAACATTTCATTTCCCCATACAGCTAAAGATGTTCAAGTACAACTCATTGTAATGAATGACATTTCAGTGACACACACTTCCCAAGTAACTTTGACAACATTTCATTTCCCCATACAGCTAAAGATGTTCAAGTACAACTCATTGTAATGAATGACATTTCAGTGACACACTTCCCAAGTAACTTTGACAACATTTCATTTCCCCATACAGCTAAAGATGTTCAAGTACAACTCATTGTAATGAATGACATTTCAGTGACACACACTTCCCAAGTAACTTTGACAACATTTCATTTCCCCATACAGCTAAAGATGTTCAAGTACAACTCATTGTAATGAATGACATTTCAGTGACACACTTCCCAAGTAACTTTGACAACATTTCATTTCCCCATACAGCTAAAGATGTTCAAGTACAACTCATTGTAATGAATGACATTTCAGTGACACACACTTCCCAAGTAACTTTGACAACATTTCATTTCCCCATACAGCTAAAGATGTTCAAGTACAACTCATTGTAATGAATGACATTTCAGTGACACACACTTCCCAAGTAACTTTGACAACATTTCATTTCCCCATACAGCTAAAGATGTTCAAGTACAACTCATTGTAATGAATGACATTTCAGTGACACACACTTCCCAAGTAACTTTGACAACATTTCATTTCCCCATACAGCTAAAGATGTTCAAGTACAACTCATTGTAATGAATGACATTTCAGTGACACACTTCCCATGTAACTTTGACAACATTTAATTTCCCCATACAGCTAAAGATGTTCAAGTACAACTCATTGTAATCAATGACATTTTAATGACACACACTTCAACTTTGACAACATTTCATTTCCCATACAGCTAAAGATGTTCAAGTACAACTCACTGTAATGAATGACATTTCAGTGACACACACTTCCCAAGTAACTTTGACAACATTTCATTTCCCCATACAGCTAAAGATGTTCAAGTACAACTCATTGTAATGAATGACATTTCAGTGACACACTTCCCAAGTAACTTTGACAACATTTCATTTCCCCATACAGCTAAAGATGTTCAAGTACAACTCATTGTAATGAATGACATTTCAGTGACACACTTCCCAAGTAACTTTGACAACATTTCATTTCCCCATACAGCTAAAGATGTTCAAGTACAACTCATTGTAATGAATGACATTTCAGTGACACACGCTTCCCAAGTAACTTTGACAACATTTCATTTCCCCATACAGCTAAAGATGTTCAAGTACAACTCATTGTAATGAATGACATTTCAGTGACACACACTTCCCAAGTAACTTTGACAACATTTCATTTCCCCATACAGCTAAAGATGTTCAAGTACAACTCATTGTAATGAATGACATTTCAGTGACACACACTTCCCAAGTAACTTTGACAACATTTCATTTCCCCATACAGCTAAAGATGTTCAAGTACAACTCATTGTAATGAATGACATTTCAGTGACACACACTTCCCAAGTAACTTTGACAACATTTCATTTCCCCATACAGCTAAAGATGTTCAAGTACAACTCATTGTAATGAATGACATTTCAGTGACACACACTTCCCAAGTAACTTTGACAACATTTCATTTCCCCATACAGCTAAAGATGTTCAAGTACAACTCATTGTAATGAATGACATTTCAGTGACACACACTTCCCAAGTAACTTTGACAACATTTCATTTCCCATACAGCTAAAGATGTTCAAGTACAACTCATTGTAATGAATGACATTTCAGTGACACACACTTCCCAAGTAACTTTGACAACATTTCATTTCCCCATACAGCTAAAGATGTTCAAGTACAACTCATTGTAATGAATGACATTTCAGTGACACACACTTCCCAAGTAACTTTGACAACATTTCATTTCCCCATACAGCTAAAGATGTTCAAGTACAACTCATTGTAATGAATGACATTTCAGTGACACACACTTCCCAAGTAACTTTGACAACATTTCATTTCCCCATACAGCTAAAGATGTTCAAGTACAACTCATTGTAATGAATGACATTTCAGTGACACACACTTCCCAAGTAACTTTGACAACATTTCATTTCCCCATACAGCTAAAGATGTTCAAGTACAACTCATTGTAATGAATGACATTTCAGTGACACGCTTCCCAAGTAACTTTGACAACATTTCATTTCCCCATACAGCTAAAGATGTTCAAGTACAACTCATTGTAATGAATGACATTTCAGTGACACACACTTCCCAAGTAACTTTGACAACATTTCATTTCCCCATACAGCTAAAGATGTTCAAGTACAACTCATTGTAATGAATGACATTTCAGTGACACACTTCCCAAGTAACTTTGACAACATTTCATTTCCCCATACAGCTAAAGATGTTCAAGTACAACTCATTGTAATGAATGACATTTCAGTGACACACGCTTCCCAAGTAACTTTGACAACATTTCATTTCCCCATACAGCTAAAGATGTTCAAGTACAACTCATTGTAATGAATGACATTTCAGTGACACACGCTTCCCAAGTAACTTTGACAACATTTCATTTCCCCATACAGCTAAAGATGTTCAAGTACAACTCATTGTAATGAATGACATTTCAGTGACACGCTTCCCAAGTAACTTTGACAACATTTCATTTCCCCATACAGCTAAAGATGTTCAAGTACAACTCATTGTAATGAATGACATTTCAGTGACACACTTCCCAAGTAACTTTGACAACATTTCATTTCCCCATACAGCTAAAGATGTTCAAGTACAACTCATTGTAATGAATGACATTTCAGTGACACACACTTCCCAAGTAACTTTGACAACATTTCATTTCCCCATACAGCTAAAGATGTTCAAGTACAACTCATTGTAATGAATGACATTTCAGTGACACACACTTCCCAAGTAACTTTGACAACATTTCATTTCCCCATACAGCTAAAGATGTTCAAGTACAACTCATTGTAATGAATGACATTTCAGTGACACACGCTTCCCAAGTAACTTTGACAACATTTCATTTCCCCATACAGCTAAAGATGTTCAAGTACAACTCATTGTAATGAATGACATTTCAGTGACACACGCTTCCCAAGTAACTTTGACAACATTTCATTTCCCCATACAGCTAAAGATGTTCAAGTACAACTCATTGTAATGAATGACATTTCAGTGACACACGCTTCCCAAGTAACTTTGACAACATTTCATTTCCCATACAGCTAAAGATGTTCAAGTACAACTCATTGTAATGAATGACATTTCAGTGACACACGCTTCCCAAGTAACTTTGACAACATTTCATTTCCCCATACAGCTAAAGATGTTCAAGTACAACTCATTGTAATGAATGACATTTCAGTGACACACACTTCCCAAGTAACTTTGACAACATTTCATTTCCCCATACAGCTAAAGATGTTCAAGTACAACTCATTGTAATGAATGACATTTCAGTGACACACGCTTCCCAAGTAACTTTGACAACATTTCATTTCCCATACAGCTAAAGATGTTCAAGTACAACTCATTGTAATGAATGACATTTCAGTGACACACGCTTCCCAAGTAACTTTGACAACATTTCATTTCCCCATACAGCTAAAGATGTTCAAGTACAACTCATTGTAATGAATGACATTTCAGTGACACACTTCCCAAGTAACTTTGACAACATTTCATTTCCCCATACAGCTAAAGATGTTCAAGTACAACTCATTGTAATGAATGACATTTCAGTGACACACTTCCCAAGTAACTTTGACAACATTTCATTTCCCCATACAGCTAAAGATGTTCAAGTACAACTCATTGTAATGAATGACATTTCAGTGACACACACTTCCCAAGTAACTTTGACAACATTTCATTTCCCCATACAGCTAAAGATGTTCAAGTACAACTCATTGTAATGAATGACATTTCAGTGACACACACTTCCCAAGTAACTTTGACAACATTTCATTTCCCCATACAGCTAAAGATGTTCAAGTACAACTCATTGTAATGAATGACATTTCAGTGACACACACTTCCCAAGTAACTTTGACAACATTTCATTTCCCCATACAGCTAAAGATGTTCAAGTACAACTCATTGTAATGAATGACATTTCAGTGACACACGCTTCCCAAGTAACTTTGACAACATTTCATTTCCCCATACAGCTAAAGATGTTCAAGTACAACTCATTGTAATGAATGACATTTCAGTGACACACACTTCCCAAGTAACTTTGACAACATTTCATTTCCCCATACAGCTAAAGATGTTCAAGTACAACTCATTGTAATGAATGACATTTCAGTGACACACGCTTCCCAAGTAACTTTGACAACATTTCATTTCCCCATACAGCTAAAGATGTTCAAGTACAACTCATTGTAATGAATGACATTTCAGTGACACACACTTCCCAAGTAACTTTGACAACATTTCATTTCCCCATACAGCTAAAGATGTTCAAGTACAACTCATTGTAATGAATGACATTTCAGTGACACACGCTTCCCAAGTAACTTTGACAACATTTCATTTCCCCATACAGCTAAAGATGTTCAAGTACAACTCATTGTAATGAATGACATTTCAGTGACAC
>NC_056747.1:48060522-48079963 GCF_019279795.1 Protopterus annectens | reverse complement strand
GATGAATGTTCAAAGACTGGGAAGTGTTGATTCATTACAATGAGTTGTACTAGAACATCTTTAGCTGTATGGGAAATGAAATGTCAAAGTTTGGGTGGAATGCTTTCAGGCTTGAAATCAGCTAAAAAAATTTTATTTAAACAAATGAGTTGTACTTGAACATCTTTAGCTGTATGGGAAATGAAATGTTGAAAGTTACTGGGAGTGTGTGTCACTAAATTCATTCATTACAATGAGTTGTACTGAAATCTTTAGTATGGGAAGTGTGTCAAAGTTACTTGTGAAGCGTGTGTCACTGAAATGTCATTCATTACAATGAGTTGTACTTGAACATCTTTAGCTGTATGGGGAAATGAAATGTTGTCAAAGTTACTTCGGAAGTGTGTGTCACTGAAATGTCATTCATTACAATGAGTTGTACTTGAACATCTTTAGCTGTATGGGGAAATGAAATGTCAAAGTTACTTGGGAAGCGTGTGTCACTGAAATGTCATTCATTACAATGAGTTGTACTTGAACATCTTTAGCTGTATGGGGAAAGGAAATGTTGTCAAAGTTACTTGGAAAGCGTGTGTCAGTGAAATGTCATTCATTACAATGAGTTGTACTTAAACATCTTTAGCTGTATATGGAAATGAAATGTTGTCAAAGTTACTTGGAAAGCATGTGTCACTGAAATGTCATTCATTACAATGAGTTGTACTTGAACATCTTTAGCTGTATGGGGAAATGAAATGTTGTCAAAGTTACTTTAAAAGTGTGTGTCACTGAAATGTCATTCATTACAGTGAGTTGTACTTGAACATCTTTAGCTGTATGGGGAAATGAAATGTTGTCAAAGTTACTTGGGAAGTGTGTGTCACTGAAATGTCATTCATTACAGTGAGTTGTACTTGAACATCTTTAGCTGTATGGGGAAATGAAATGTTGTCAAAGTTACTTGGGAAGTGTGTGTCACTGAAATGTCATTCATTACAATGAGTTGTACTTGAACATCTTTAGCTGTATGGGGATATGAAATGTTGTCAAAGTTACTTGGGAAGTGTGCGTCACTGAAATGTCATTCATTACAGTGAGTTGTACTTGAACATCTTTAGCTGTATGGCATAATGAAATGTCAAAGTTACTTGGGAAGCGTGTGTCACTGAAATGTCATTCATTACAGTGAGTTGTACTTGAACATCTTTAGGTGTATGGGGAAATTAAATGTCAAAGTTCCTTGGGAAGCGTGTGTCACTGAAATGTCATACATTACAATGAGTTGTACTTGAACATCTTTAGCTGTATGGCATAATGAAATGTCAAAGTTACTTTGGAAGTGTGTGTCACTGAAATGTCATTCATTACAGTGAGTTGTACTTGAACATCTTTAGCTGTATGGGGAAATGAAATGTTGTCAAAGTTACTTGGGAAGCGTGTGTCACTGAAATGTCATTCATTACAATGAGTTGTACTTGAACATCTTTAGCTGTATGGGGAAATGAAATGTTGTCAAAGTTACTTTGGAAGTGTGTCACTGAAATGTCATACATTACAGTGAGTTGTACTTGAACATCTTTAGCTGTATGGAAATGAAATGTTCAAAGTTACTTGGGAGGGTTGTGTCACCGAAATGTCATACATTGCCATGAGTTGTACTTGAACACCTGTAGCTGTCAGGAAATCATATGTTGACAAAGTTATTTGGGAAGTGTGTGCTGAAATGTCATTCATTACAATGAGTTGTACTTGAATATCTTTAGCTGTCTGGGAAATGAAATGTTGTAAGTTATGGGAATGATCACTGAAATGTCATTCATTACAATGAGTTGTACTTGAACATCTTTAGCTGTATGGGGAAATGAAATGTTGTCAAAGTTACTTGGGAAGTGTATGTCACTGAAATGTCATTCATTACAATGAGTTGTATTTGAACATCTTTAGCTTTGAGGGGATATGAAATGTTGTCAAAGTTACTTGGGAAGTGTTTTAAATGATTTTCAATGAGTTGTACTTGAACATTTTTAGCTAGGGGGAAATGAAATGTTGCAAAGTTACTGGGTGTGTCACTGAAATGTCATTCATTACAATCAGTTGTACTTGAACATTTTTGGGTTTTTGGGAAAGGGGTTTTTTTTTTGGGGGGCCAAAATGATTTTAAAATTTTTAAAAATTTTTTTAAAAAGAAATTAAATTTATTGGGGGGTTAAATGATTTTAAAATTTGAAAAAATTTTTTTAAAAAGAAATGTTAAATTACTTGGTTGTCACTGAAATGTCATTCATTACATGAGTTGTACTTGAACATCTTTAGTTTTAAAAAGAAAAAATTTTGGGGTTGGGGGGTTTTTTTTTTTTAAAAAAATTAAATTTTGGAGGGGGAAAAAATGTTGTCAAAGTTACGGGGGAAATGTCACTGAAATGTCATTCATTACAATGAGTTGTACTTGAACATCTTTAGCTGTATGGGGAAATGAAATATTGTCAAAGTTACTTGGGAAGCGTGTGTCACTGAAATGTCATTCATTACAATGAGTTGTACTTGAACATCTTTAGCTGTATGGGGAAATGAAATGTTGTCAAAGTTACTTGGGAAGCGTGTGTCACTGAAATGTCATTCATTACAATGAGTTGTACTTGAACATCTTTAGCTGTATGGGGAAATGAAATGTTTTCAAAGTTACTTGGGAAGTGTGTATCACTGAAATGTCATTCATTACAATGAGTTGTACTTGAAAATCTTTAGCTGTACGGGGAAATGAAATGTTGTCAAAGTTACTTGGGAAGCGTGTGTCACTGAAATGTCATTCATTACAATGAGTTGTACTTGAACATCTTTAGCTGTATGGGGAAATGAAATGTTGTCAAAGTTACTTGGGAAGTGTGTCACTGAAATGTCATTCATTGGAATCAGTTCTACTTGAACATCTTTAGCTGTATGGGAAATGAAATGTTGTCAAATTTACTTGGAAGTGTGTGTCACTGAAATGTCACTCATTGCAATGAGTTGTACTTGAACATCTTTAGCTGTATGGGGAAATGAAATGTTGTCAAAGTTACTTGGGAAGTGTGTGTCACTGAAATGTCATTCATTACAATGAGTTGTACTGAAACTGTTGGGAAATAAATGAAAGTTTACTGGAAGGTTTTCATGAAATGTATTACAATGAGTGATGAAATTTTATTATGGGAATGTGTGTCAAAGCTGGAAGTGTTCAAATGTATTCATTAATGAGTTGATGAAATTTTAGTTATGGGGAAATGTGTGTCAAAGTTGAAGGTGTACTGAACATCTTACTGATGATAAATTTTAGTTATGGAAGTGTTGTCAAAGTTCTGGAAGTACTGAACATCTTACGAGTGATGAAATTTTAGTTAGGGAAATGTGTCAAAGTTCTTGAAGTTGACTGAAATTTTAGGTTATGAAATTTAGTGTAGGGTAATGAAATGTTGTCAAAGTTACTTGGGAAACATGTGTCACTGAAATGCCATTCATTACAGTGAGTTTTACTTGAACATCTTTAGCTGTATGGGGAAATGAAATGTCAAAGTTACTTGGGAAGCGTATGTCATGAAATGTCATCCATTACAATGAGTTGTACTTGAACATCTTTAGCTGTATGGGAAAATGAAATGTTGCCAAAGTTACTTTGGAAGTGTGTGTCACTGAAATGTCATTCATTACAATGAGTTGTACTTGAACATCTTTAGCTGTATGGGGAAATGAAATGTTGTCAAAGTTACTTGGAAAGTGTGTGTCACTGAAATGTCATTCATTACAATGAGTTGTACTTGAACATCTTTAGCTGTATGGGGAAATGCAATGTTGTCAAAGTTACTTGGGAAGGGTGCATCACTGAAATGCCATTCATTACGAGTTGTACTTGAACATATTTAGCTGTATGGGGAAATGAAATGGTGTCAGTTTCTTGGGAAGCGTGTGTTACTGAAATGTCATTCATTACAATGAGTTGTACTTGAACATCTTTAGCATTAGGGGAAAGAAATTGTCAAAGTTACTTGGGAAGTGTCTGTCTGAAATGTCATTTTCAATGAGTTGTACTTGAACATCTTTAGCTGTTGGGAAATGAAATGTTGTCAAAGTTACTTGGGAAGCGTGTGTCACTGAAATGTCATTCATTACAATGAGTTGTACTTGAACATCTTTAGCTGTATGGGGAAATGAAATGTTGTCAAAGTTACTTGGGAAGAGTGTGTCACTGAAATGTCATTCATTACAATGAGTTGTACTTGAAATTTTAGTGTGGGGAATGAAATGTTGTCAAAGTTACTGGGAAGTGTGATTCACTGAAATGTCATTCATTACAATTTGTAGTTGAACATCTTTAGCTGTATGGGAAATGAAATGTTCAAAGTTACTTGGGAAGTGTGTCACTGAAATGTCATTCATTACAATGAGTTGTAGTTGAACATCTTTAGCTGTACGGGGAAATGAAATGTTGTCAAAGTTACTTGGGAAGTGTTTCATGCAATGTCATTCATTACAATGAGTTGTATTGAACATCTTTAGCTGTATGGGGAATGAAATGTTTCAAAGTTACTTGGGAAGTCTTGCTGAAATGTCATCCATTACAGTGAGGTGTACTTGAACATCTTTAGCTGTATTGGGAAATGAAATGTCAAAGTACCTTGGGAAGCGTGTGTCACTGAAATGTCATTCATTACAGTGAGTTGTACTTGAACATCTTTAGCTGTATGGGGAAATGAAATGTTGTCAAAGTTACTTGGGAAGCGTGTGTCACTGAAATGTCATTCATTACAATGAGTTGTACTTGAACATCTTTAGCTGTATGGGGAAATGAAAGTTACTTGGGAAGCGTGTGTCACTGAAATGTCATTCATTACAATGAGTTGTACTTCAATATCTTTAGCTGTATGGGAAATAAATGTTCAGTTACTTGGGAAATGTGTGTCACTGAAATGTCATTCATTACAATGAGTTGTACTTAACATCTTACTTTTGGGAAATGAAATGTTGTCAAAGTTACTTGGGAAATGTGTGTCACTGAAATGTCATTCATTGGAATCAGTTCTACTTGAACATCTTTAGCTGTATGGGAAATGAAATGTTGTCAAAGTTACTTCGGAAGTGTGTGTCACTGAAATGTCATTCATTACAATGAGTTGTACTTGAACATCTTTAGCTGTAAGGGGATATGAAATGTTGTCAAAGTTACTTGGGAAGTGTGCGTCACTGAAATGTCATTCATTACAGTGAGTTGTACTTCAACATCTTTAGCTGTATGGGGAAATGAAATGTTGTAAAAGTTGAAGTGTGTGTCATTGAAATGTCATTGATTACAATGAGTTGTACTTGAACATCTTTAGCTGTATGGGGAAATTAAATGTTGTCAAAGTTACTTGGGAAGAGGGTGTCACTGAAATTTCATTAATTGCAATGAGTTGTACTTGAAAAGCTTTAGCTGTATGGGGAAATGAAATGTTGTCAAAGTTACATTAAAATTATTGTGTCACTGAAATGTCAATCATTACAGTGACTTGTACCGAACATCTTGCAAGCTGTATGGGAAATGGAAATGTCAAAGTTCCTTGGGAGGCGTGTCTCACTGAAATGTCATTGATTACAATGAGTTGTGTGAACATCTTTTGGCTGTATGGGAAAATGAAATGTGTTGTCAAAGTTTCACTGGGGAAGTGTGTGTCACTGAAATGTCATTCATTACAATGAGTTGTACTTGAACATCTTTAGCTGTATGGGGAAATTAAATGTTGTCAAAGTTAGTTGGGAAGCGAGTGTCACTGAAATGTCATTCATTACAATGAGTTGTACTTGAACATCTTTAGCTGTATGGGGAAATGAAATGTTGTCAAAGTTACATGGGAGGTGTGTGTCACTGAAATGTCAATCATTACAGTGAGTTGTACTTGAACATCTTTAGCTGTATGGGGAAATGAAATGTCAAAGTTCCTTGGGAGGCGTGTCTCACTGAAATGTCATTGATTACAATGAGTTGTACTTGAACATCTTTAGCTGTATGGGGAAATGAAATGTTGTCAAAGTTTCATGGGAAGTGTGTGTCACTGAAATGTCATTCATTACAATGAGTTGTACTTGAAAAGCTTGGCTGTGGGGAAATGATGCTGTCAAAGTTACATGGGAAAGGCGTGTGTCACTGAAATGTCATTCATTGTGGGATTTGGCCGCGAAGAGCTTTTGGCTGTATGGGAAATGAAATGTTGTCAAAGTTACTTGGGAAGGTGTGTCACTGAAGTCATTAATTACAATGAGTTGTACTTGAACATCTTTAGCTGTATGGGGGAAGAATGTTGTCAATGTTGCGTGGGCGTGTGTCATTGAAATGTCATTCATTACATTGAGTTGTACTTGAACATCTTTAGCTGTATGGGAAATGATATTGTCAAAGTTACTTTCTGTATCACGAGTGTTGGGTAATAGCAGGTGCTGAGTAGTAATCTGATCTTCCAACTCTTCCATTCTTACTGCTATATAAACCCTGTGTCTTATAAAGGTTCTGCTTCTATTGTCAGGCTCTGGATTGCATTGCATAAGTGGAAGTTCCTTAAGATTCCAAAAGCAGGCTAAGTTATTTCTTACACTTATTTCACTGAATTGCACTTTAAAGTTATTGTTTACTACATTATTACTGATTTTGTTTTATTAAATTTTTAAACTGCTTTTTATGATGTTTATGTTTTGAATGCTTATTAAATTTTTTCTATGAGTTTATTGAACATTTAAGTCTGTATCAACTTGTTTAAATTTATCTTTGGTAAAGCTTAAGTTTATTGATTTAAACTTTCATTTTTACTTTTAAATGTAATCTGTTTATATAGATTCTTTTCTATTGAGTTTTTATGCTTTTTCATATGAGTTTGGTTTTCTTGTGGCTTATTTTATGTTTATGAGGTTTCTGAATTTGTTAGTGGTATCTTGATAGACCTTTTGTGTTGAAGTTTTTTTGGTTTCAGGCATCCATTCTGTGATGTTTAATTATTGAGTAAACTGCTTCACTCTGTAGTTATTGGTATAAAAGGGGTTATTAAATTTCTGTCTTATTTTAGTTTAATCTGCTTATGAAACTTTAGTTCTAAGCAGGCTGAATTGCTTATAATTGATTTCATTAAATTCTGAAGTAAATTTCTTACATTTTCATGAATTCTTTTGAATGTTATAATTTCTATTTTATATATTTTTGTACTGTTTAAATTTTTTATTTTCTAATAATGTTTTTTAAATGTTTTAATTTTGAGTTCTGTTACTTTCTGGTTTTTTGTAAAGGGTTCCTATTCTACTTGATTTTTTTAGTCTGATTAAGTTTCCCTGCCTTATTGTTAAAATTTAATTGTTTTAAGAAATACTAATTGTGCTTTTTAATTTTTATTAGTTTAAATTCTAATGTTCAAACTTTTTTAATGGATTTGATTTCTCTTGGGTGTCTTTAGTTTAAGTGAGGATTTTGTTTGCTGTTATAGAATTTCTTTTGTTTTTAATTTTGTTTTAAGCTCCATTTTCTGTATGTTTTATTATTGGCTAAAGGCTCTGACTTCAATCTTTTTATGCATTCTTTAATCTGATTTTTCTCTTCATTTTAGCTTATTATGCTAATGAAATGTCTTATTATATTAAAATCTAGTTATTCATAATTGAAATCCTTAAATCGACTTGATTTTAATTGTTCTAATCAGTTTAAATGTTATGTTTGCTTTTGCATATTTTTGCATTTGTAGCTTTTTATTGTTTTATGCATTATGTACTTTATTTCTACATTACTTAGTTAACTGTTTTTCATCTGGGGTTGTATTGTTTGTAGGCTTCCAATTTTCCGTATTTGTTAAAAGCATTCTCAAGTCTGCTCCTTGATCTGTTTAAAACTTTCATTTAGTGACTACAGCTAGTTATAATTGTACTATACATTGATTGTTATTTGTTAAAGCTTTTTATTGTTTACTATTATGTATGTTTACTGTTTAATTTTATGTATGCTTTTCAACTGTTTGATTGTTTGTTTTAAATGCTTCTTTCTATTTTGTCTGTTAAATTCTCATTGTCTGATCTTTTAAAAATTTATTTATGCTACATTGTCTGTTTAATTTCATTGTCTACATTTGCATTTATAAACTTTTTATTTTTCACTTTATTATTTTAAACTGTTTTACATTGAATTACTGTTTTACTGTTTATTTCTTCTGTGATGTTTTTAAGTTTTCTGTTTGTTGTTGTAAAGCATTCTAGTGTCCTTGATCTGTTTAAAACTTTTTATGAATATTTAGTTGCTATTGTAATTGTCTTTTATTAATTATATTGTACTGTTTTTCTTTTTGATTTTCTTTTGTGTTCTTTCTATGCTTTAATAGGTTCTTTTCTGCTAGAGGCTTATTTGTGGAGGCTTTTGTGGAATTTTTTGTTTCTGATTTTCTTATTGTCTTCATTATTTGAGACTAACAAGGCCTCCTGCCCTTGTATGAGTGTTGGGTAATAGCGGTCTGATATTCTGATCTTCCAACTCTTCCATTCTTATTATAAAATGGTCTTTAAGGTTCTGCTTTTGTCAGGCTCTGGATTGCATTGCTAAGTGGAAGTTCCTTAAAATTCCAAGAGGCTAAGTTTTTCTTACACTTATTTCACTGAATTGCATTGAAATGCTTATTATTGTTATAGTTATACTATTTTTCACTGTTATAAAGTTTTTATTATTTCACTGCATTTTTTTACTGTTTTCATCTTATTTTAACTGCTTTATTGAAATTGTTTCTTTTGAGGCTCTATTCTTTTCTGTGCATGTTCTTAAAAGCATTTTCAGCTGCTTTTCTTTTAAAATTCATTTGCTACGCTATTATTGTTATCATTACTATAATTATTTTTATATAATTTAACTGCTTTCATACTGATTATTTTCTTTTGGTTCTTTTTCTTTAGGTTTGTTTCTGTTGGTGGTTATCTATGGCTTTTGTAGGTGGATTTTGTTTGTGTTTTGCAGCCATTTGTGTTGTTGAATTTTTTATTGGCTACAAGGCCTGATTTCTGTGATTGTTTTTATTAAGCTAAGTAATCTGACTTCTTTCTCTAGCTATATAACCTGTGTTTCTATTCTACTTTCATTTTCTTTTATTGTAATAAAGGCTTTTGTTCAGGCAGGCTAGTTTTTTGATATTACTGTTGATTTAAAATTTAATTGAGTTACAATTATACTAATTTTGCATGATGTTTAATTGTTTCTGAATTATATTTTTAACTGTTTAAATTTTATGTTAAACTGTTTTATGTACTGGTTTTTAGTTTTGATTGCTTCAAATTTTTGCTTTTCTTAAAGTTCTGGTATGCTTTGATTTTTAAACTTTTTTATTGCTTAAAAGCATTTGTGCTCATTTATAATTATTTTTTATTAAAGTTAAATTGTAAACTGTTTTATATAATTTTTTTTTTTGTACTTTACCTTTTTATGAGGATTGGATTTTTGCTTGTGGTTCTTTATAGGCTTTTAAGCTGAAGTTTTGTTTCTGCTCTGGCATCTTTTTTACTTGTTCTGAAATTTTGGATGTAAGGGCATTCTGTAGTTGTTTTTTAATGAGCTAAAGTTAACTGCTTTCAATTGTTTTTTAGACCTGTTCTTATAAAGGTTCTCTTCATTTCGCTGGATTAATCTGTAAAACCTTGTTCTGAAGGCTGTTTTTCTTGCAAATTTAATTATTGACTTCTAAAGTAATTTCTTACATTATTACTGAAATTCCTGTTATAAGCTTATTTTGTTCTTCATTATTACTGTTTTAAACTGTTTAACATTTTAATGTTACTGCTTTTTCTTAGGTTGTATTTCTTTTTGAAGTGAAATTTTCTTTTTCTGAGGTTAAATTTTTTTAAGTTGCTCCTGAATTTTTAATTTTTTGTGCTAAAGTTAATTGTACTTAGTTTTAAATTTTTTATGTTACAGCTTTTTATTGTTTAATTTTTTACTTTTAAACTTTTTTATTTTCTGTTTATATCTTTTTATGTTTAAATTTTTTCTGTGATGCTTTATTGAATTGTATTCTGTGCTGTTTCTGTGAAACTTTCATTTGGGCTTGTTTTTAAAACTTCATAAGTGCTCTATCTGTATTAAATCTTATTGTTTTATTTATACTGTTGAAACTGTTTTCATACTTACTTATTTTTTATGTTGTATTCTTTTAATGAGTTTGATTTCTCTTGTGGTGTCTTGATAGCTTCTAAGTGTCGGGTTCTGTTGTGCTTCTTGAGTTCTGTTGATGGTAGTTTTTTTGTAATGGCTCCTATTCTTATTGATGTTTTAAATAGACAAAAGGATTCTTCTTCAGTGTTCTTTTACTGCTTAAACTGTTCTAATTCTTCATTGTAGTTTGATAGACCTTGTGTAGGGAAGTTCCTTTTTTCAGCTTTGATTTCTTCATTAATTCTAAAGCCTCTAAAATGTATTATTTCTATACAGTTATTACTATTTGCACTTTAAAAGCTTTTTTGTTTCATATTACTATGTTTTAAACTTTTAAGCTTTTTGTCAGCTTTTATCGGGAATGTTTTAATTTTTAACTTATTTTTTTACTGTATTTCTTTTTAAAGTTTGTCTATCATTTCTCTTATTTTTCATTTAAAAGCTTTAGCTGTTGTCTGCATTAAAATTTCTTTTATGTTAAATTATAACTTAAACTGCTTTTTATACTGAGACTTGTATTTTCTTTTTGTATCTTCATTAAACTGGTTTCTGTGTTTTGCTTTATTTTAATTTGTTTGTTTGTAGGCTGATTTTGTGTAGAGGCTGTTGTTGTTTAATTTTTTTGAGTTCAAGGCCCTACTTGAAAATTTTTTTATAGCTGGATTACTTTTTCAATTTATTGTATGTATTACCATCTTAAAGTTCTGCTTTATGAAGCTTGTGTCTAAAGTTTTTTTGATTGTAGGACGGCAAGCTTGCTAATTGATTCTTAAATCAAATGTGTATCTTATTACTTTCTTTGACTGTTATAAATTTGTTTTCATTGTCATTTATGTCTGTTTAAACTTTTAATTACTTAAGTTATAAATGTTTTAATGATTTTATTTTTGTGAATGCTTTTTTCTGGGATTTTATTTTAGTTTAAGTTTCTTTCTGTTTATTTTCATTTATGTTACACTAGTTTAACTTATAGTTAAACTTTCTTTATTGTCATGTTATAATTGTTCTATTTTATGCATTTATGTCTGTTAAATTTTTAATTCTTACTGTTTATCTTTTTAAACTGATTTGTCTTACTTGACTGTAATGCCTTTTAATTTTTGTGATTGTTGTCTGTTAGTCTTTTGATTTCTTCATTGTTCTGTTAAAACTTTTTCAGCTGGGCCTGTTTGTTTGAATTCATTTATTTACAGTGACTGTATTGTAATGCTTTATTGCTCTTGATTTTTTTTGGGAATTTTTTTTAAGTGGATTTTGTGTTCTGGGTTTTTACTTTAAAGGACTTTGTACTGCTTTTGTGAGTTGAAGCCTTTGTGTGTTTATTTTTTTAGTAGGCTCCTGTTCTTTGTCATTTGGGGAATACAGGGAATTTTAAATTTGTTTAGGGCTATAAAACTGATTCTTCAATCTTTATTTAGCTTGACCTTGTAATGGTTTGCTTAGATTGAGCGGTTTGATTTCTAACTTATTTCCTAATTCCCCAAATGTTATTTTTTACATTGATTACTGATTTTGCACTTATAAAGCTTTTATTGTAGCATTTATTACTATTTTTAATGTTTAAACTTATTATTGTTAACTGCTTTATTACTTTTATTTTTGTTTTAGTAAACTCTATTTTCTGGGTTTTTGTTTGTTAAATGTTTCTGACTTTTCTGTAAATCTTTCTTTATAGGTTTTGGTTGTTTGATCTTAAAAATTTCATTTATGTCATGTTATAAAGCTTTTATAGTTATGCACTTTTTACTGTTTAAACTGTTTTATTGCTTCACTGTAAATTGTTTTATAAAGTTTTACTTACTTACTGTAAACTTTTATCTTTCTTGCATTGTTGTCTGTTGTTAATTTTCTGCTTGATCTGTTTAAAACATTTAGGTCAGCTGGCTTGATTGTAATTCTGTATTGTGTTATTAAATTTATGTCTTTTTATTAACTTTATTTATTTTAAGTACTTGCTATGCATTAGATTGGTTTTTTTTGTGGTCTAATTTAAAGTGGTTTCTGTGTGCTGGATTTTTTTGTTGGGCCTTTTTTTTGTGGTTTTTTTTGGTCTCAGGCTTGATCTTGTATTTGTTGGTAAGAAGGTTGTTATCTGATTTCAACTTCATTCTTATGCTATAACCTGTCTTAAATCTGCTTTTTTGGCTATGAGTGCTTATAAGGATTTTTAAAATTCCACTCTGTTATTCTAACTTTTTCCCTTAATTCCTTAAAAAGATTATTGCTTACATTGAATTCATTTGATTTATAAGCTGTTATTGTTACTCTTTTTGACTGTTTTAAATGTTTTAATTGCTTACTGTACTGCTTTTTCATACTAGAGTTTAAGTTTTTGTATGCTTTTCAACTTTTGCATTTTGTTTTTAAAGCTTTTATTCTAACTTTTATGCTTTTAAATTTTTTAAAAGCTTTTGTGGCTTATTTTTAAAACTTTTTTTTTGTAATTAAAATTTAAAATTGTCTTTTTATAATTGCATTTTTTAAATTGTAATTGTCTTTTTCTATAATTGGTTTTTTTTTAGTTCTAATCTTGAAAAGGGGTGTTCTTGGTGGATTTTGTGGTTTTGCACCCTTTTGTGTGAGTTTCTTGTTTTGGGAGAAATCTGCCTTGTTGAGTATTTTGAGTTAGAGGCCTTGTTTGTCTTCCAGTTTATTAGCTATAAACCTCTGTCTTTAAGTCTCAGTTTTGGGATAACTGTTTTATAATGGTCTTCTTATTTCAAGCCGGTTTTATTTTAAATTCTTATGATTCAGTTGGAATGCTTATTTTGCAATATTTCATAATTCATTTGCATGTTATAATTTTTATTTTTCATAATTATTTATTTAAATTTTTAAAAGTTTCTAACTTATTGCTTTTAAACTGTTTTATTTTTATTTTATGCTCTTTTCAAACTTTTTGCATTTTGTCTGTAAATTCTCTTGCACTTGTCTGTAAATTTGATTTTAAACATTTGGTCTGTTTGTCTGTTAAAATTTCATTTTTTAACTAAATTTAAATTTTTTATTTAAGCTTTGATTTAATTTGATTTATACTGCTTTTATTGAGTTTATTTTCTGGTGTTTCTTAAAGTGGTTTGTGTTGCTGGTTTGTTTTTTTGAGATTTCTGTTGTTAGGTGGATTTTTTGAGTAAGGCCCTGCTGTGTAGCTATTTTTGAGCTGACAGTTCTGACTTCCATTTCAGTTAGGCATAAACTGTGTATATTGGTTTTCATTTCTATTCTACTGATTCTTCTTATAAACTTGTTCTATGAAGTATTGCTTCATTATTTAATTATTCAAAGGGTAATTTTTACAATTATTTATTTAAATTTGCACTGTTAAATGCTTTAATTTTTTATGCATTATTACTGTTTTACTGTTTAAATTTTATGTTAACTGCTTTTATTCGTTTAAATTGTTTTAATTATTATTAAATTTTTTTATTGAGGTTGTATTGTCTTTTGAGTGCTCTCATTTTTCTGTGCATTTTGTCTGTTAAAGCATTCTAATTGTTTATCTTTAAAACTTTATTTAGTGGCTACAGTAGTTATAATTGTTATCAGTTATGTACTATTTTTACTGTTATAATTTTATTGTTTCACTGCATTTATGTACTGTTTTAACTTGTTAACTTACTTAACTGTAAATGTTTTTCTGAGAGTTGTTGTCTGTCTGTGAGTCTCTATTTGAATTTTCTGTGCATTGTTGTCTGTTAAAAGCTTCTAGTCTTGCTTGATCTGTTTAAAACCTTCATTTAGTGTAACTGAACTTGATAGTGTTTACTGTAATTGCTATTTTATTTAAATTTAATTTAAATGCTTTTATACTGAGACTTGGATTTTCTCTTTGGTGGCTTTCTTTTTAAAGTGAGTTTCTGTGTTCTGTGGTGGCATAATTTGTAGAGGCCTGTTAGGCTGAAGTTTTGTTTGTGTTTCTGGCAGCCATTTTCGTTGATTGTCTTCATTATTATTGGACTAACAAGGCCTGCCTGATCATCTGATGTTGGGTAATAGGCTTATAATCTGATTTAATCTTCTTCTTGCATATAAACCCTGTGTCTTAAATGGTTCGTGAATTGTCAGGCTCTGGATTGCATTGCAAGTAATTTTCATAATTCCAAAGGCTTATTTTATTATTTCATGAATTGACTTCTAAATGTTATAATTGTTAAAGTTTCTAATTTTTGCACTGTTATAAATTTTTATTGTTCACTGTTTTTGTACTTTTTTAAACTGTTTTAACATTACTTAACTGGAAACTGCTTTTCCATGATGAGAGTTGTATTTTCTGTTTGTGAGTGCTCTATCCAAGCTTTTCTGTGCATTTTTGTCTTTAAAAGCATTTGAGTCTGCTCCTTGATCTGTTTAAAACTTTCATTTAGTGGCTACAGCTAGGAACTGTAATAGTGTGCATTACTTTTTGTTTTTTTATTTAAATTACTAAATTGTAAACTGCTTTTTCATACTGAGACTTGGATTTTCTCTTTGTGGGTGTTCTTTCTATGCTTTTAAAGTGAGGTTTCTGTGTTCTGCTCAGATGGCATAATCTTGACAGAGGCCTGTTGTGTAGGCTGGAAGTTTTGTTTGTGTTTCTGGCAGCCAATTTCTGTTGATTGTCTTCATTATTATGGGGAGAAACAAGGCCTCCTGCCCTTCTGAAAGGTTTTGGGAAAAAGTGGGCTGAGTAGTAATCTGATCTTCCAGCTCTTCCATTCTTACTGCTGTAAAAACCCTGTGTCTTATAAAGGTTCTGCTTGTATTGTCAGGCTCTCGATTGCATTGTATAAGTGGAAATTCCTTAAGATTCCAAGAGCAGGCTAAGTTATTTCTTAGAATTATTTCACTGAATTGCACTTCTGAAAATGCTTGTAATTGTGCTATACAGTTGATCTACTATATTTTTGCACTGTTATAAAGCTTTTTTATTGTTTCACTGCATTTATGTACTGTTTTAAACTTTTTTAACATTGCTTAACTGTAAACTGCTTTTTCATACTGAGGGTTGTATTGTCTGTTTGTGAGTGCTCTCTCCGAACTTTTCTGTGCATTTTTGTCTGTTAAAAGCATTCTCGAGTCTGCTCCTTGATCTGTTTAAAACTTTCATTTATTTACAGCTAGGAACTGTAATAGTGTGCATTACTATAATTGCTCTTTTTATTTAAATTACTAAATTGTAAACTGCTTTTTCATACTGAGACTTGGATTTTCTCTTTGTGGGTGTTCTTTCTATGCTTTTAAAGTGAGGTTTCTGTGTTCTGCTCAGGTGGCATAATCTTGATAGAGGCCTGTTGTGTAGGCTGGAAGTTTTGTTTGTGTTTCTGGCAGCCATTTTCTGTTGATTGTCTTCATTATTATTGAGACTAACAAGGCCTCATGACCTTCTGTATCACGAGTGTTGGGTAATAGCAGGGGCCGAGTAGTAATCTGATCTTCCAACTCTTCCATTCTTACTGCTATACAAACCCTGTGTCTTATAAAGGTTCTGCTTGTATTGTCAGGCTCTGGATTGCATTGCATAAGTGGAAATTCCTTAAGATTCCTAGAGCAGGCTAAGTTATTTCTTACAATTATTTCACTGAATTGCACTTCTGAAATGCTTATAATTGTGCTATACAGCTGATCTACTATATTTTTGCACTGTTATAAAGCTTTTTTTATTGTTTCACTGCATTTATGTATTGTTTTAAACTGTTTTAACATTACTTAACTGTAAACTGCTTTTTGAGACTGAGGGTTGTATTGTCTGTTTGTGAGTGCTCTAAACATTTTCTTTTTTTGAAAAAAAAAAAAAAAATAAAGAAAAAAAAAAAAAAAAAAAAAAAAAAAAAAAAAAACAAAAAAAAAAAAAAAAAAAAAATAAAAAAAAACAAAAAAAAAAAAAACAAAAAAAAAAAAAAAAAAAAAAACAAAAATAAACACAAACAAAAAAAAAAAAAAAAAAAAAAAAAAAAAAAAAAAAAAAAGAAAAAAAAAAAAAAAAAAAAAAAAAAAAAAAAAAAAAAAAAAAAAAAAAAAAAAAAAAAAAAAAAAAAAAAAAAAAAAAAAAAAAAAAAAAAAAAAAAAAAAAAAAAAAAAAAAAAAAAAAAAAAAAAAAAAAAAAAAAAAAAAAAAAAAAAAAAAAAAAAAAAAAAAAAAAAAAAAAAAAAAAAAAAAAAAAAAAAAAAAAAAAAAAAAAAAAAAAAAAAAAAAAAAAAAAAAAAAAAAAAAAAAAAAAAAAAAAAAAAAAAAAAAAAAAAAAAAAAAAAAAAAAAAAAAAAAAAAAAAAAAAAAAAAAAAAAAAAAAAAAAAAAAAAAAAAAAAAAAAAAAAAAAAAAAAAAAAAAAAAAAAAAAAAAAAAAAAAAAAAAAAAAAAAAAAAAAAAAAAAAAAAAAAAAAAAAAAAAAAAAAAAAAAAAAAAAAAAAAAAAAAAAAAAAAAAAAAAAAAAAAAAAAAAAAAAAAAAAAAAAAAAAAAAAAAAAAAAAAAAAAAAAAAAAAAAAAATTTTTTTTTTTTTTTTTTTTTTTTTTTTTTTTTTTTTTTTTTTTTTTTTTTTTTTTTTTTTTTTTTTTTTTTTTTTTTTTTTTTTTTTTTTTTTTTTTTTTTTTTTTTTTTTTTTTTTTTTTTTTTTTTTTTTTTTTTTTTTTTTTTTTTTTTTTTTTTTTTTTTTTTTTTTTTTTTTTTTTTTTTTTTTTTTTTTTTTTTTTTTTTTTTTTTTTTTTTTTTTTTTTTTTTTTTTTTTTTTTTTTTTTTTTTTTTTTTTTTTTTTTTTTTTTTTTTTTTTTTTTTTTTTTTTTTTTTTTTTTTTTTTTTTTTTTTTTTTTTTTTTTTTTTTTTTTTTTTTTTTTTTTTTTTTTTTTTTTTTTTTTTTTTTTTTTTTTTTTTTTTTTTTTTTTTTTTTTTTTTTTTTTTTTTTTTTTTTTTTTTTTTTTTTTTTTTTTTTTTTTTTTTTTTTTTTTTTTTTTTTTTTTTTTTTTTTTTTTTTTTTTTTTTTTTTTTTTTTTTTTTTTTTTTTTTTTTTTTTTTTTTTTTTTTTTTTTTTTTTTTTTTTTTTTTTTTTTTTTTTTTTTTTTTTTTTTTTTTTTTTTTTTTTTTTTTTTTTTTTTTTTTTTTTTTTTTTTTTTTTTTTTTTTTTTTTTTTTTTTTTTTTTTTTTTTTTTTTTTTTTTTTTTTTTTTTTTTTTTTTTTTTTTTTTTTTTTTTTTTTTTTTTTTTTTTTTTTTTTTTTTTTTTTTTTTTTTTTTTTTTTTTTTTTTTTTTTTTTTTTTTTTTTTTCTTGAGTTGTACTGTTATCTTATTTGAACTTTTCTGTGCATTGTTGTCTGTTAAAAGCATTCTCTAGTCTGCTCCTTGATCTGTTTAAAACCTTTATTTAGTGGCTACAGCTAGGAACTGTGATAGTGTGTATTACTGTAATTGCTCATTTTATTTAAATTACTAAATTGTAAACTGCTTTTTCATACTGAGACTTGGATTTTCTCTTTGTGGGTGTTCTTGCTATGCTTTTAAAGTGAGGTTTCTGTGTTCTGCTCAGGTGGCGTAATCTTGATAGAGGCCTGTTGTGTAGGCTGGAAGTTTTGTTTGTGTTTCTGGCAGCCATTTTCTGTTGATTGTCTTCATTATTATTGAGACTTACAAGGTCTCCTACCTGTATCAGATGTTGGGTATACATGAGTAGTAATCTGATCTTCCAACTCTTCCATTCTTACTGCTATATAAACCCTGTGTTTTATAAAGGTTCTGCTTGTATTGTCAGGCTCTGGATTGCATTGCATAAGTGGAAGTTCCTTAAGATTCCAAAAGCAGGCCAAGTTATTTCTTACACTTATTTCACCGGAATTGCACCCCAGAAAATGCTTGACATTGTGCCATACAGTTGATCTACCATATTTCCCGCACTTTTATAAAAAGCTTTTATTGCTTCCACCGCATTTATGTACCGTTTTAAAACTGTTTTAACATTACTTAACTGTGTAAACTGTCTTCTTTTTCATACTGGAGAGTTGCATTGTCTGCTCTGTGAGTGCTCTATTCAAACTTTTCTGCGTGCATTTTGTCTTTAAAAGCATTTTTGAGTCTGTCTTTGATCTGTTTAAACTTTCATTTAGTGGCTACAGCTAGGAACCGTAATAGTGTGCATTACTATAATTGCTCTTTTATTTAAATTACTAAATTGTAAACTGCTTTTTCATACTGATTCTGATTTTCTCATTGTGGTGTTCTTTCTATGCTTTTAAAGTGAGGTTTCTGTGTTCTTGCCTAGATGGTGCATAATCTTGACAGAGGCCTGCTGTGTAGGCTGAAGTTTTGTTTGTTTCTGCAGCCATTTTCTGTTGATTGTCTTCATTATTATTGAGACTAACAAGGCCTCCTGACCTTCTGTGAGTGTTGGTAATGAGCTGAGTAGTAATCTGATCTTCCAACTCTTCCATTCTTACTGCTATATAAACCCTGTGTCTTATAAAGGTTCTGCTTCTATTGTCAGGCTCTAGATTGCATTGCATAAGTGGAAATTCCTTAAGATTCCAAGAGCAGGCTAAGTTTTTTCTTACAATTATTTCACTGAATTGCACTTCTGAAATACTTATAATTGTGCTATACAGTTGATCTACTATATTTTTGCACTGTTTTAAAGCTTTTTTTGTGTCACTGCATTTATGTACTGTTTTAAACTGTTTTAACATTACTTAACTGTAAACTGCTTTTTCATACTGAGGGTTGTATTGTCTGTTTGTGAGTGCTCTTTCCAAACTTTTTCTGTGCATTTTTGTCTGTTAAAAGCATTCTCGAGTCTGCTCCTTGATCTGTTTAAAACTTGCATTTAGTAGCTACAGCTAGGAACTGTAATAGTGTGCATTACTATAATTGCTCTTTTTATTTAAATTACTAAATTGTAAACTGCTTTTTCATACTGAGACTTGGATTTTCTCTTTGTGGGTGTTCTTTCTATGCTTTTAAAGTGAGGTTTCTGTGTTCTGCTCAGGTGGCATAATCTTGATAGAGGCCTGTTGTGTAGGCTGGAAGTTTTGTTTGTGTTTCTGGCAGCCATTTTCTGTTGATTGTCTTCATTATTATTGAGACTAACAAGGCCTCATGACCTTCTGTATCACGAGTGTTGGGTGATAGCAGGTGCTGGGTAGTAATCTGATCTTCCAACTCTTCCATTCTTACTGCTATACAAACCCTGTGTCTTATAAAGGTTCTGCTTGTATTGTCAGGCTCTGGATTGCATTGCATAAGTGGAAATTCCTTAAGATTCCTAGAGCAGGCTAAGTTATTTCTTACAATTATTTCACTAATTATTCTAAATCTTATAATTGCTTCTGATCAAATTTTT
>NC_056747.1:48041371-48060022 GCF_019279795.1 Protopterus annectens | reverse complement strand
TGTTAGTATTATCCAAATGGTAAGTGTGTCCAAGACTTTAAGGCTATTTAAGAGTGGCCTGTACAGTGTTACCAAATACATGCAAGTACTCTAAGAGCTTAAATATCTCTAAACAACACCAGCCACAATTAAAAGATTTAAATATATGTAATAATAAATAATAACAGAACAAGACAATATTCAATAACCCAATACAGTAACAACAAAGTTTGGAATCACAGGAAATACTTTAAAACAACATTGCAGGACAGACTGACATAAATACCGAAAACTTCTAGACTGATCTTACTATTTTCTATCTATCTCTAAGAGAGATACTATGATCTAAGTCTTACTTAAAGATACAGGCAAATGCAAGTGCTGAATGGATGTTTACAGGTTCAAGACAAGATAGAAAATGCACAGACTTTCTCTATGAGATGGTTCTTAAGTTACTAACTAACATTTCTGCTGGGCCATCTCAGATTACATCATTCTTGTCAACTCTAGTTTTAGTTTTCAGGCCAATAGGAACTTAAAATATAACATCTCAGTGTCAAGAATACTTATCTATTAGAAGCTGACACTTATCTCTTAGAATCTTGCCTGGAACTGGAAATCGTAAAACTTTTACCTTGGAAACCTGTAATTATTTAGTAATAGAAAGGATTGCCAGCTGCAGTCATTCTGTCTCCTAGCTAAGATAAACTAACATTTTTCTTACATTTCTAAGGCAAGCGTACAAATCATATTACTATTCACAAATGACATAGAATTATTTACAAAATTCTAGCTGGCTGGGCTGGCAGTTTTCACACCTTCCTTTATACTTTTTGAGTACTTTACAATACATTGTTGGTAGCCTTTCTTTTCCCTTGCTTGTACTTTAAAGTACTCTCTAGTACCCTTGTTGGTAGTCCTTTACAGTACATAAATGCAGTGAAACAATAAAAAAAGCTTTATAACAGTGCAAAAATATAGTAGATCAACTGTATAGCACAATTATAACTAGCTGTAGCCACTAAATGAAAGTTTTAAACAGATCAAGGAGCAGACTCGAGAATGCTTTTAACAGACAAAAATGCACAGAAAAGTTCGGAGAGAGCACTCACAAACAGACAATACAACCCTCAGTATGAAAAAGCAGTTTACAGTTAAGTAATGTTAAAACAGTTTAAAACAGTACATAAATGCAGTGAAACAATAGAAAAGCTTTATAACAGTGCAAAAATATAGTAGATCAACTGTATAGCACAATTATAAGCATTTCAGAAGTGCAATTCAGTGAAATAATTGTAAGAAATAACTTAGCCTGCTCTTGGAATCTTAAGGAATTTCCACTTATGCAATGCAATCCAGAGCCTGACAATACAAGCAGAACCTTTATAAGACACAGGGTTTATATAGCAGTAAGAATGGAAGAGTTGGAAGATCAGATTACTACTCAGCCCCTGCTATTACCCAACACTCGTGCTACAGAAGGTCAGGAGGCCTTGTTAGTCTCAATAATAATGAAGACAATCAACAGAAAATGGCTGCCAGAAACACAAACAAAACTTCCAGCCTACACAACAGGCCTCTATCAAGATTATGCCACCTGAGCAGAACACAGAAACCTCACTTTAAAAGCATAGAAAGAACACCCACAAAGAGAAAATCCAAGTCTCAGTATGAAAAAGCAGTTTACAATTTAGTAATTTAAATAAAAAGAGCAATTATAGTAATGCACACTATTACAGTTCCTAGCTGTAGCCACTAAATGAAAGTTTTAAACAGATCAAGGAGCAGACTCGAGAATGCTTTTAACAGACAAAAATGCACAGAAAAGTTCGAATAGAGCACTCACAAACAGACAATACAACTCTCAGTATGAAAAAGCAGTTTACAGTTAAGTAATGTTAAAACAGTTTAAAACAGTACATAAATGCAGTGAAACAATAAAAAGCTTTATAACAGTGCAAAAATATAGTAGATCAACTGTATAGCACAATTATAAGCATTTCAGAAGTGCAATTCAGTGAAATAAGTGTAAGAAATAACTTAGCCTGCTCTTGGAATCTTAAGGAATTTCCACTTATGCAATGCAATCCAGAGCCTGACAATACAAGCAGAACCTTTATAAGACACAGGGTTTATATAGCAGTAAGAATGGAAGAGTTGGAAGATCAGATTACTACTCAGCCCCTGCTATTACCCAACACTCGTGATACAGAAGGTCAGGAGGCCTTGTTAGTCTCAATAATAATGAAGACAATCAACAGAAAATGGCTGCCAGAAACACAAACAAAACTTCCAGCCTACACAACAGGCCTCTATCAAGATTATGCCACCTGAGCAGAACACAGAAACCTCACTTTAAAAGCATAGAAAGAACACCCACAAAGAGAAAATCCAAGTCTCAGTATGAAAAAGCAGTTTACAATTTAGTAATTTAAATAAAAAGAGCAATTATAGTAATGCACACTATTACAGTTCCTAGCTGTAGCCACTAAATGAAAGTTTTAAACAGATCAAGGAGCAGACTCGAGAATGCTTTTAACAGACAAAAATGCACAGAAAAGTTCAGATAGAGCACTCACAAACAGACAATACAACTCTCAGTATGAAAAAGCAGTTTACAGTTAAGTAATGTTAAAACAGTTTAAAACAGTACATAAATGCAGTGAAACAATAAAAAAAGCTTTATAACAGTGCAAAAATATAGTAGATCAACTGTATAGCACAATTATAACTAGCTGTAGCCACTAAATGAAAGTTTTAAACAGATCAAGGAGCAGACTCGAGAATGCTTTTAACAGACAAAAATGCACAGAAAAGTTCGGAGAGAGCACTCACAAACAGACAATACAACCCTCAGTATGAAAAAGCAGTTTACAGTTAAGTAATGTTAAAACAGTTTAAAACAGTACATAAATGCAGTGAAACAATAAAAAGCTTTATAACAGTGCAAAAATATAGTAGATCAACTGTATAGCACAATTATAAGCATTTCAGAAGTGCAATTCAGTGAAATAATTGTAAGAAATAACTTAGCCTGCTCTTGGAATCTTAAGGAATTTCCACTTATGCAATGCAATCCAGAGCCTGACAATACAAGCAGAACCTTTATAAGACACAGGGTTTATATAGCAGTAAGAATGGAAGAGTTGGAAGATCAGATTACTACTCAGCCCCTGCTATTACCCAACACTCGTGCTACAGAAGGTCAGGAGGCCTTGTTAGTCTCAATAATAATGAAGACAATCAACAGAAAATGGCTGCCAGAAACACAAACAAAACTTCCAGCCTACACAACAGGCCTCTATCAAGATTATGCCACCTGAGCAGAACACAGAAACCTCACTTTAAAAGCATAGAAAGAACACCCACAAAGAGAAAATCCAAGTCTCAGTATGAAAAAGCAGTTTACAATTTAGTAATTTAAATAAAAAGAGCAATTATAGTAATGCACACTATTACAGTTCCTAGCTGTAGCCACTAAATGAAAGTTTTAAACAGATCAAGGAGCAGACTCGAGAATGCTTTTAACAGACAACAATGCACAGAAAAGTTCGGATAGCGCACTCACAAACAGACAATACAACTCTCAGTATGAAAAAGCAGTTTACAGTTAAGTAATGTTAAAACAGTTTAAAACAGTACATAAATGCAGTGAAACAATAAAAAAAGCTTTATAACAGTGCAAAAATATAGTAGATCAACTGTATAGCACAATTATAACTAGCTGTAGCCACTAAATGAAAGTTTTAAACAGATCAAGGAGCAGACTCGAGAATGCTTTTAACAGACAAAATGCACAGAAAAGTTCGGAGAGAGCACTCACAAACAGACAATACAACCCTCAGTATGAAAAAGCAGTTTACAGTTAAGTAATGTTAAAACAGTTTAAAACAGTACATAAATGCAGTGAAACAATAAAAAAGCTTTATAACAGTGCAAAAATATAGTAGATCAACTGTATAGCACAATTATAAGCATTTCAGAAGTGCAATTCAGTGAAATAATTGTAAGAAATAACTTAGCCTGCTCTTGGAATCTTAAGGAATTTCCACTTATGCAATGCAATCCAGAGCCTGACAATACAAGCAGAACCTTTATAAGACACAGGGTTTATATAGCAGTAAGAATGGAAGAGTTGGAAGATCAGATTACTACTCAGCCCCTGCTATTACCCAACACTCGTGATACAGAAGATCAGGAGGCCTTGTTAGTCTCAATAATAATGAAGACAATCAACAGAAAATGGCTGCCAGAAACACAAACAAAACTTCCAGCCTACACAACAGGCCTCTATCAAGATTATGCCACCTGAGCAGAACACAGAAACCTCACTTTAAAAGCATAGAAAGAACACCCACAAAGAGAAAATCCAAGTCTCAGTATGAAAAAGCAGTTTACAATTTAGTAATTTAAATAAAAAGAGCAATTATAGTAATGCACACTATTACAGTTCCTAGCTGTAGCCACTAAATGAAAGTTTTAAACAGATCAAGGAGCAGACTCGAGAATGCTTTTAACAGACAAAAATGCACAGAAAAGTTCGGATAGAGCACTCACAAACAGACAATACAACTTTCAGTATGAAAAAGCAGTTTACAGTTAAGTAATGTTAAAACAGTTTAAAACAGTACATAAATGCAGTGAAACAATAAAAAAGCTTTATAACAGTGCAAAAATATAGTAGATCAACTGTATAGCACAATTATAACTAGCTGTAGCCACTAAATGAAAGTTTTAAACAGATCAAGGAGCAGACTCGAGAATGCTTTTAACAGACAAAAATGCACAGAAAAGTTCGGAGAGAGCACTCACAAACAGACAATACAACCCTCAGTATGAAAAAGCAGTTTACAGTTAAGTAATGTTAAAACAGTTTAAAACAGTACATAAATGCAGTGAAACAATAAAAAAGCTTTATAACAGTGCAAAAATATAGTAGATCAACTGTATAGCACAATTATAAGCATTTCAGAAGTGCAATTCAGTGAAATAATTGTAAGAAATAACTTAGCCTGCTCTTGGAATCTTAAGGAATTTCCACTTATGCAATGCAATCCAGAGCCTGACAATACAAGCAGAACCTTTATAAGACACAGGGTTTATATAGCAGTAAGAATGGAAGAGTTGGAAGATCAGATTACTACTCAGCCCCTGCTATTACCCAACACTCGTGCTACAGAAGGTCAGGAGGCCTTGTTAGTCTCAATAATAATGAAGACAATCAACAGAAAATGGCTGCCAGAAACACAAACAAAACTTCCAGCCTACACAACAGGCCTCTATCAAGATTATGCCACCTGAGCAGAACACAGAAACCTCACTTTAAAAGCATAGAAAGAACACCCACAAAGAGAAAATCCAAGTCTCAGTATGAAAAAGCAGTTTACAATTTAGTAATTTAAATAAAAAGAGCAATTATAGTAATGCACACTATTACAGTTCCTAGCTGTAGCCACTAAATGAAAGTTTTAAACAGATCAAGGAGCAGACTCGAGAATGCTTTTAACAGACAAAAATGCACAGAAAAGTTCGGATAGAGCACTCACAAACAGACAATACAACTTTCAGTATGAAAAAGCAGTTTACAGTTAAGTAATGTTAAAACAGTTTAAAACAGTACATAAATGCAGTGAAACAATAAAAAAGCTTTATAACAGTGCAAAAATATAGTAGATCAACTGTATAGCACAATTATAACTAGCTGTAGCCACTAAATGAAAGTTTTAAACAGATCAAGGAGCAGACTCGAGAATGCTTTTAACAGACAAAATGCACAGAAAAGTTCGGAGAGAGCACTCACAAACAGACAATACAACCCTCAGTATGAAAAAGCAGTTTACAGTTAAGTAATGTTAAAACAGTTTAAAACAGTACATAAATGCAGTGAAACAATAAAAAGCTTTATAACAGTGCAAAAATATAGTAGATCAACTGTATAGCACAATTATAAGCATTTCAGAAGTGCAATTCAGTGAAATAATTGTAAGAAATAACTTAGCCTGCTCTTGGAATCTTAAGGAATTTCCACTTATGCAATGCAATCCAGAGCCTGACAATACAAGCAGAACCTTTATAAGACACAGGGTTTATATAGCAGTAAGAATGGAAGAGTTGGAAGATCAGATTACTACTCAGCCCCTGCTATTACCCAACACTCGTGATACAGAAGGTCAGGAGGCCTTGTTAGTCTCAATAATAATGAAGACAATCAACAGAAAATGGCTGCCAGAAACACAAACAAAACTTCCAGCCTACACAACAGGCCTCTATCAAGATTATGCCACCTGAGCAGAACACAGAAACCTCACTTTAAAAGCATAGAAAGAACACCCACAAAGAGAAAATCCAAGTCTCAGTATGAAAAAGCAGTTTACAATTTAGTAATTTAAATAAAAAGAGCAATTATAGTAATGCACACTATTACAGTTCCTAGCTGTAGCCACTAAATGAAAGTTTTAAACAGATCAAGGAGCAGACTCGAGAATGCTTTTAACAGACAAAAATGCACAGAAAAGTTCAGATAGAGCACTCACAAACAGACAATACAACTCTCAGTATGAAAAAGCAGTTTACAGTTAAGTAATGTTAAAACAGTTTAAAACAGTACATAAATGCAGTGAAACAATAAAAAAGCTTTATAACAGTGCAAAAATATAGTAGATCAACTGTATAGCACAATTATAACTAGCTGTAGCCACTAAATGAAAGTTTTAAACAGATCAAGGAGCAGACTCGAGAATGCTTTTAACAGACAAAAATGCACAGAAAAGTTCGGAGAGAGCACTCACAAACAGACAATACAACCCTCAGTATGAAAAAGCAGTTTACAGTTAAGTAATGTTAAAACAGTTTAAAACAGTACATAAATGCAGTGAAACAATAAAAAGCTTTATAACAGTGCAAAAATATAGTAGATCAACTGTATAGCACAATTATAAGCATTTCAGAAGTGCAATTCAGTGAAATAATTGTAAGAAATAACTTAGCCTGCTCTTGGAATCTTAAGGAATTTCCACTTATGCAATGCAATCCAGAGCCTGACAATACAAGCAGAACCTTTATAAGACACAGGGTTTATATAGCAGTAAGAATGGAAGAGTTGGAAGATCAGATTACTACTCAGCCCCTGCTATTACCCAACACTCGTGCTACAGAAGGTCAGGAGGCCTTGTTAGTCTCAATAATAATGAAGACAATCAACAGAAAATGGCTGCCAGAAACACAAACAAAACTTCCAGCCTACACAACAGGCCTCTATCAAGATTATGCCACCTGAGCAGAACACAGAAACCTCACTTTAAAAGCATAGAAAGAACACCCACAAAGAGAAAATCCAAGTCTCAGTATGAAAAAGCAGTTTACAATTTAGTAATTTAAATAAAAAGAGCAATTATAGTAATGCACACTATTACAGTTCCTAGCTGTAGCCACTAAATGAAAGTTTTAAACAGATCAAGGAGCAGACTCGAGAATGCTTTTAACAGACAAAATGCACAGAAAAGTTCGAATAGAGCACTCACAAACAGACAATACAACTCTCAGTATGAAAAAGCAGTTTACAGTTAAGTAATGTTAAAACAGTTTAAAACAGTACATAAATGCAGTGAAACAATAAAAAAGCTTTATAACAGTGCAAAAATATAGTAGATCAACTGTATAGCACAATTATAACTAGCTGTAGCCACTAAATGAAAGTTTTAAACAGATCAAGGAGCAGGAATGCTTTTAACAGACAAAATGCTCAGTATAAAAAAGCAGTTTACAGTTAAGTAATGTTAAAACAGTTTAAAACAGTACATAAATGCAGTGAAACAATAAAAAGCTTTATAACAGTGCAAAAATATAGTAGATCAACTGTATAGCACAATTATAAGCATTTCAGAAGTGCAATTCAGTGAAATAAGTGTAAGAAATAACTTAGCCTGCTCTTGGAATCTTAAGGAATTTCCACTTATGCAATGCAATCCAGAGCCTGACAATACAAGCAGAACCTTTATAAGACACAGGGTTTATATAGCAGTAAGAATGGAAGAGTTGGAAGATCAGATTACTACTCAGCCCCTGCTATTACCCAACACTCGTGATACAGAAGATCAGGAGGCCTTGTTAGTCTCAATAATAATGAAGACAATCAACAGAAAATGGCTGCCAGAAACACAAACAAAACTTCCAGCCTACACAACAGGCCTCTATCAAGATTATGCCACCTGAGCAGAACACAGAAACCTCACTTTAAAAGCATAGAAAGAACACCCACAAAGAGAAAATCCAAGTCTCAGTATGAAAAAGCAGTTTACAATTTAGTAATTTAAATAAAAAGGGCAATTACAGTAATGCACACTATCACAGTTCCTAGCTGTAGCCACTAAATGAAAGTTTTAAACAGATCAAGGAGCAGACTCGAGAATGCTTTTAACAGACAAAAATGCACAGAAAAGTTCGAATAGAGCACTCACAAACAGACAATACAACTCTCAGTATGAAAAAGCAGTTTACAGTTAAGTAATGTTAAAACAGTTTAAAACAGTACATAAATGCAGTGAAACAATAAAAAAGCTTTATAACAGTGCAAAAATATAGTAGATCAACTGTATAGCACAATTATAACTAGCTGTAGCCACTAAATGAAAGTTTTAAACAGATCAAGGAGCAGACTCGAGAATGCTTTTAACAGACAAAAATGCACAGAAAAGTTCAGAGAGAGCACTCACAAACAGACAATACAACCCTCAGTATGAAAAAGCAGTTTACAGTTAAGTAATGTTAAAACAGTTTAAAACAGTACATAAATGCAGTGACACAATTAAAAAGCTTTATAACAGTGCAAAAATATAGTAGATCAACTGTATAGCACAATTATAAGCATTTCAGAAGTGCAATTCAGTGAAATAATTGTAAGAAATAACTTAGCCTGCTCTTGGAATCTTAAGGAATTTCCACTTATACAATGCAATCCAGAGCCTGACAATACAAGCAGAACCTTTATAAGACACAGGGTTTATATAGCAGTAAGAATGGAAGAGTTGGAAGATCAGATTACTACTCAGCCCCTGCTATTACCCAACACTCGTGCTACAGAAGGTCAGGAGGCCTTGTTAGTCTCAATAATAATGAAGACAATCAACAGAAAATGGCTGCCAGAAACACAAACAAAACTTCCAGCCTACACAACAGGCCTCTATCAAGATTATGCCACCTGAGCAGAACACAGAAACCTCACTTTAAAAGCATAGAAAGAACACCCACAAAGAGAAAATCCAAGTCTCAGTATGAAAAAGCAGTTTACAATTTAGTAATTTAAATAAAAAGAGCAATTATAGTAATGCACACTATTACAGTTCCTAGCTGTAGCCACTAAATGAAAGTTTTAAACAGATCAAGGAGCAGACTCGAGAATGCTTTTAACAGACAAAAATGCACAGAAAAGTTCGAATAGAGCACTCACAAACAGACAATACAACTCTCAGTATGAAAAAGCAGTTTACAGTTAAGTAATGTTAAAACAGTTTAAAACAGTACATAAATGCAGTGAAACAATAAAAAGCTTTATAACAGTGCAAAAATATAGTAGATCAACTGTATAGCACAATTATAAGCATTTCAGAAGTGCAATTCAGTGAAATAAGTGTAAGAAATAACTTAGCCTGCTCTTGGAATCTTAAGGAATTTCCACTTATGCAATGCAATCCAGAGCCTGACAATACAAGCAGAACCTTTATAAGACACAGGGTTTATATAGCAGTAAGAATGGAAGAGTTGGAAGATCAGATTACTACTCAGCCCCTGCTATTACCCAACACTCGTGATACAGAAGATCAGGAGGCCTTGTTAGTCTCAATAATAATGAAGACAATCAACAGAAAATGGCTGCCAGAAACACAAACAAAACTTCCAGCCTACACAACAGGCCTCTATCAAGATTATGCCACCTGAGCAGAACACAGAAACCTCACTTTAAAAGCATAGAAAGAACACCCACAAAGAGAAAATCCAAGTCTCAGTATGAAAAAGCAGTTTACAATTTAGTAATTTAAATAAAAAGAGCAATTATAGTAATGCACACTATTACAGTTCCTAGCTGTAGCCACTAAATGAAAGTTTTAAACAGATCAAGGAGCAGACTCGAGAATGCTTTTAACAGACAAAAATGCACAGAAAAGTTCAGATAGAGCACTCACAAACAGACAATACAACTCTCAGTATGAAAAAGCAGTTTACAGTTAAGTAATGTTAAAACAGTTTAAAACAGTACATAAATGCAGTGAAACAATAAAAAAAGCTTTATAACAGTGCAAAAATATAGTAGATCAACTGTATAGCACAATTATAACTAGCTGTAGCCACTAAATGAAAGTTTTAAACAGATCAAGGAGCAGACTCGAGAATGCTTTTAACAGACAAAAATGCACAGAAAAGTTCGGAGAGAGCACTCACAAACAGACAATACAACCCTCAGTATGAAAAAGCAGTTTACAGTTAAGTAATGTTAAAACAGTTTAAAACAGTACATAAATGCAGTGAAACAATAAAAAGCTTTATAACAGTGCAAAAATATAGTAGATCAACTGTATAGCACAATTATAAGCATTTCAGAAGTGCAATTCAGTGAAATAATTGTAAGAAATAACTTAGCCTGCTCTTGGAATCTTAAGGAATTTCCACTTATGCAATGCAATCCAGAGCCTGACAATACAAGCAGAACCTTTATAAGACACAGGGTTTATATAGCAGTAAGAATGGAAGAGTTGGAAGATCAGATTACTACTCAGCCCCTGCTATTACCCAACACTCGTGATACAGAAGGTCAGGAGGCCTTGTTAGTCTCAATAATAATGAAGACAATCAACAGAAAATGGCTGCCAGAAACACAAACAAAACTTCCAGCCTACACAACAGGCCTCTATCAAGATTATGCCACCTGAGCAGAACACAGAAACCTCACTTTAAAAGCATAGAAAGAACACCCACAAAGAGAAAATCCAAGTCTCAGTATGAAAAAGCAGTTTACAATTTAGTAATTTAAATAAAAAGAGCAATTATAGTAATGCACACTATTACAGTTCCTAGCTGTAGCCACTAAATGAAAGTTTTAAACAGATCAAGGAGCAGACTCGAGAATGCTTTTAACAGACAAAAATGCACAGAAAAGTTCAGATAGAGCACTCACAAACAGACAATACAACTCTCAGTATGAAAAAGCAGTTTACAGTTAAGTAATGTTAAAACAGTTTAAAACAGTACATAAATGCAGTGAAACAATAAAAAAGCTTTATAACAGTGCAAAAATATAGTAGATCAACTGTATAGCACAATTATAACTAGCTGTAGCCACTAAATGAAAGTTTTAAACAGATCAAGGAGCAGACTCGAGAATGCTTTTAACAGACAAAAATGCACAGAAAAGTTCGGAGAGAGCACTCACAAACAGACAATACAACCCTCAGTATGAAAAAGCAGTTTACAGTTAAGTAATGTTAAAACAGTTTAAAACAGTACATAAATGCAGTGAAACAATAAAAAGCTTTATAACAGTGCAAAAATATAGTAGATCAACTGTATAGCACAATTATAAGCATTTCAGAAGTGCAATTCAGTGAAATAATTGTAAGAAATAACTTAGCCTGCTCTTGGAATCTTAAGGAATTTCCACTTATGCAATGCAATCCAGAGCCTGACAATACAAGCAGAACCTTTATAAGACACAGGGTTTATATAGCAGTAAGAATGGAAGAGTTGGAAGATCAGATTACTACTCAGCCCCTGCTATTACCCAACACTCGTGCTACAGAAGGTCAGGAGGCCTTGTTAGTCTCAATAATAATGAAGACAATCAACAGAAAATGGCTGCCAGAAACACAAACAAAACTTCCAGCCTACACAACAGGCCTCTATCAAGATTATGCCACCTGAGCAGAACACAGAAACCTCACTTTAAAAGCATAGAAAGAACACCCACAAAGAGAAAATCCAAGTCTCAGTATGAAAAAGCAGTTTACAATTTAGTAATTTAAATAAAAAGAGCAATTATAGTAATGCACACTATTACAGTTCCTAGCTGTAGCCACTAAATGAAAGTTTTAAACAGATCAAGGAGCAGACTCGAGAATGCTTTTAACAGACAAAAATGCACAGAAAAGTTCAGATAGAGCACTCACAAACAGACAATACAACTCTCAGTATGAAAAAGCAGTTTACAGTTAAGTAATGTTAAAACAGTTTAAAACAGTACATAAATGCAGTGAAACAATAAAAAAGCTTTATAACAGTGCAAAAATATAGTAGATCAACTGTATAGCACAATTATAACTAGCTGTAGCCACTAAATGAAAGTTTTAAACAGATCAAGGAGCAGACTCGAGAATGCTTTTAACAGACAAAAATGCACAGAAAAGTTCGGAGAGAGCACTCACAAACAGACAATACAACCCTCAGTATGAAAAAGCAGTTTACAGTTAAGTAATGTTAAAACAGTTTAAAACAGTACATAAATGCAGTGAAACAATAAAAAGCTTTATAACAGTGCAAAAATATAGTAGATCAACTGTATAGCACAATTATAAGCATTTCAGAAGTGCAATTCAGTGAAATAATTGTAAGAAATAACTTAGCCTGCTCTTGGAATCTTAAGGAATTTCCACTTATGCAATGCAATCCAGAGCCTGACAATACAAGCAGAACCTTTATAAGACACAGGGTTTATATAGCAGTAAGAATGGAAGAGTTGGAAGATCAGATTACTACTCAGCCCCTGCTATTACCCAACACTCGTGCTACAGAAGGTCAGGAGGCCTTGTTAGTCTCAATAATAATGAAGACAATCAACAGAAAATGGCTGCCAGAAACACAAACAAAACTTCCAGCCTACACAACAGGCCTCTATCAAGATTATGCCACCTGAGCAGAACACAGAAACCTCACTTTAAAAGCATAGAAAGAACACCCACAAAGAGAAAATCCAAGTCTCAGTATGAAAAAGCAGTTTACAATTTAGTAATTTAAATAAAAAGAGCAATTATAGTAATGCACACTATTACAGTTCCTAGCTGTAGCCACTAAATGAAAGTTTTAAACAGATCAAGGAGCAGACTCGAGAATGCTTTTAACAGACAAAAATGCACAGAAAAGTTCGAATAGAGCACTCACAAACAGACAATACAACTCTCAGTATGAAAAAGCAGTTTACAGTTAAGTAATGTTAAAACAGTTTAAAACAGTACATAAATGCAGTGAAACAATAAAAAAGCTTTATAACAGTGCAAAAATATAGTAGATCAACTGTATAGCACAATTATAACTAGCTGTAGCCACTAAATGAAAGTTTTAAACAGATCAAGGAGCAGACTCGAGAATGCTTTTAACAGACAAAAATGCACAGAAAAGTTCGGAGAGAGCACTCACAAACAGACAATACAACCCTCAGTATGAAAAAGCAGTTTACAGTTAAGTAATGTTAAAACAGTTTAAAACAGTACATAAATGCAGTGAAACAATAAAAAGCTTTATAACAGTGCAAAAATATAGTAGATCAACTGTATAGCACAATTATAAGCATTTCAGAAGTGCAATTCAGTGAAATAATTGTAAGAAATAACTTAGCCTGCTCTTGGAATCTTAAGGAATTTCCACTTATGCAATGCAATCCAGAGCCTGACAATACAAGCAGAACCTTTATAAGACACAGGGTTTATATAGCAGTAAGAATGGAAGAGTTGGAAGATCAGATTACTACTCAGCCCCTGCTATTACCCAACACTCGTGATACAGAAGATCAGGAGGCCTTGTTAGTCTCAATAATAATGAAGACAATCAACAGAAAATGGCTGCCAGAAACACAAACAAAACTTCCAGCCTACACAACAGGCCTCTATCAAGATTATGCCACCTGAGCAGAACACAGAAACCTCACTTTAAAAGCATAGAAAGAACACCCACAAAGAGAAAATCCAAGTCTCAGTATGAAAAAGCAGTTTACAATTTAGTAATTTAAATAAAAGAGCAATTATAGTAATGCACACTATTACAGTTCCTAGCTGTAGCCACTAAATGAAAGTTTTAAACAGATCAAGGAGCAGACTCGAGAATGCTTTTAACAGACAAAAATGCACAGAAAAGTTCAAATAGAGCACTCACAAACAGACAATACAACTCTCAGTATGAAAAAGCAGTTTACAGTTAAGTAATGTTAAAACAGTTTAAAACAGTACATAAATGCAGTGAAACAATAAAAAAAGCTTTATAACAGTGCAAAAATATAGTAGATCAACTGTATAGCACAATTATAACTAGCTGTAGCCACTAAATGAAAGTTTTAAACAGATCAAGGAGCAGACTCGAGAATGCTTTTAACAGACAAAATGCACAGAAAAGTTCGGAGAGAGCACTCACAAACAGACAATACAACCCTCAGTATGAAAAAGCAGTTTACAGTTAAGCAATGTTAAAACAGTTTAAAACAGTACATAAATGCAGTGAAACAATACAAAAGCTTTATAACAGTGCAAAAATATAGTAGATCAACTGTATAGCACAATTATAAGCATTTCAGAAGTGCAATTCAGTGAAATAATTGTAAGAAATAACTTAGCCTGCTCTTGGAATCTTAAGGAATTTCCACTTATGCAATGCAATCCAGAGCCTGACAATACAAGCAGAACCTTTATAAGACACAGGGTTTATATAGCAGTAAGAATGGAAGAGTTGGAAGATCAGATTACTACTCAGCCCCTGCTATTACCCAACACTCGTGATACAGAAGGTCAGGAGGCCTTGTTAGTCTCAATAATAATGAAGACAATCAACAGAAAATGGCTGCCAGAAACACAAACAAAACTTCCAGCCTACACAACAGGCCTCTATCAAGATTATGCCACCTGAGCAGAACACAGAAACCTCACTTTAAAAGCATAGAAAGAACACCCACAAAGAGAAAATCCAAGTCTCAGTATGAAAAAGCAGTTTACAATTTAGTAATTTAAATAAAAAGAGCAATTATAGTAATGCACACTATTACAGTTCCTAGCTGTAGCCACTAAATGAAAGTTTTAAACAGATCAATGAGAAGACTCGAGAATGCTTTTAACAGACAAAATGCACAAAAAAGTTCAGATAGAGCACTCACAAACAGACAATACAACTCTCAGTATGAAAAAGCAGTTTACAGTTAAGTAATGTTAAAACAGTTTAAAACAGTACATAAATGCAGTGAAACAATAAAAAAGCTTTATAACAGTGCAAAAATATAGTAGATCAACTGTATAGCACAATTATAACTAGCTGTAGCCACTAAATGAAAGTTTTAAACAGATCAAGGAGCAGACTCGAGAATGCTTTTAACAGACAAAAATGCACAGAAAAGTTCGGAGAGAGCACTCACAAACAGACAATACAACCCTCAGTATGAAAAAGCAGTTTACAGTTAAGTAATGTTAAAACAGTTTAAAACAGTACATAAATGCAGTGAAACAATAGAAAGCTTTATAACAGTGCAAAAATATAGTAGATCAACTGTATAGCACAATTATAAGCATTTCAGAAGTGCAATTCAGTGAAATAATTGTAAGAAATAACTTAGCCTGCTCTTGGAATCTTAAGGAATTTCCACTTATGCAATGCAATCCAGAGCCTGACAATACAAGCAGAACCTTTATAAGACACAGGGTTTATATAGCAGTAAGAATGGAAGAGTTGGAAGATCAGATTACTACTCAGCCCCTGCTATTACCCAACACTCGTGCTACAGAAGGTCAGGAGGCCTTGTTAGTCTCAATAATAATGAAGACAATCAACAGAAAATGGCTGCCAGAAACACAAACAAAACTTCCAGCCTACACAACAGGCCTCTATCAAGATTATGCCACCTGAGCAGAACACAGAAACCTCACTTTAAAAGCATAGAAAGAACACCCACAAAGAGAAAATCCAAGTCTCAGTATGAAAAAGCAGTTTACAATTTAGTAATTTAAATAAAAAGAGCAATTATAGTAATGCACACTATTACAGTTCCTAGCTGTAGCCACTAAATGAAAGTTTTAAACAGATCAAGGAGCAGACTCGAGAATGCTTTTAACAGACAAAAATGCACAGAAAAGTTCGAATAGAGCACTCACAAACAGACAATACAACTCTCAGTATGAAAAAGCAGTTTACAGTTAAGTAATGTTAAAACAGTTTAAAACAGTACATAAATGCAGTGAAACAATAAAAAAGCTTTATAACAATGCAAAAATATAGTAGATCAACTGTATAGCACAATTATAAGCATTTCAGAAGTGCAATTCAATGAAATAAGTGTAAGAAATAACTTAGCCTGCTCTTGGAATCTTAAGGAATTTCCACTTATGCAATGCAATCCAGAGCCTGACAATACAAGCAGAACCTTTATAAGACACAGGGTTTATATAGCAGTAAGAATGGAAGAGTTGGAAGATCAGATTACTACTCAGCCCCTGCTATTACCCAACACTCGTGATACAGAAGGTCAGGAGGCCTTGTTAGTCTCAATAATAATGAAGACAATCAACAGAAAATGGCTGCCAGAAACACAAACAAAACTTCCAGCCTACACAACAGGCCTCTATCAAGATTATGCCACCTGAGCAGAACACAGAAACCTCACTTTAAAAGCATAGAAAGAACACCCACAAAGAGAAAATCCAAGTCTCAGTATGAAAAAGCAGTTTACAATTTAGTAATTTAAATAAAAAGAGCAATTATAGTAATGCACACTATTACAGTTCCTAGCTGTAGCCACTAAATTAAAGTTTTAAACAGATCAAGGAGCAGACTCGAGAATGCTTTTAACAGACAAAAATGCACAGAAAATTTCAAATAGAGCACTCACAAACAGACAATACAAGTCTCAGTATGAAAAACCAGTTTACAGTTAAGTAATGTTAAAAGAGTTTAAAACAGTACATAAATGCAGTGAAACAATAAAAAAGCTTTATAACAATGCAAAAATATAGTGGATCAACTGTATAGCACAATTATAACTAGCTGTAGCCACTAAATGAAAGTTTTAAACAGATCAAGGAGCAGACTCGAGAATGCTTTTAACAGACAAAAATGCACAGAAAAGTTCGGAGAGAGCACTCACAAACAGACAATACAACCCTCAGTATGAAAAAGCAGTTTACAGTTAAGTAATGTTAAAACAGTTTAAAACAGTACATAAATGCAGTGAAACAATAAAAAGCTTTATAACAGTGCAAAAATATAGTAGATCAACTGTATAGCACAATTATAAGCATTTCAGAAGTGCAATTCAGTGAAATAATTGTAAGAAATAACTTAGCCTGCTCTTGGAATCTTAAGGAATTTCCACTTATGCAATGCAATCCAGAGCCTGACAATACAAGCAGAACCTTTATAAGACACAGGGTTTATATAGCAGTAAGAATGGAAGAGTTGGAAGATCAGATTACTACTCAGCCCCTGCTATTACCCAACACTCGTGCTACAGAAGGTCAGGAGGCCTTGTTAGTCTCAATAATAATGAAGACAATCAACAGAAAATGGCTGCCAGAAACACAAACAAAACTTCCAGCCTACACAACAGGCCTCTATCAAGATTATGCCACCTGAGCAGAACACAGAAACCTCACTTTAAAAGCATAGAAAGAACACCCACAAAGAGAAAATCCAAGTCTCAGTATGAAAAAGCAGTTTACAATTTAGTAATTTAAATAAAAAGAGCAATTATAGTAATGCACACTATTACAGTTCCTAGCTGTAGCCACTAAATGAAAGTTTTAAACAGATCAAGGAGCAGACTCGAGAATGCTTTTAACAGACAAAAATGCACAGAAAAGTTCGAATAGAGCACTCACAAACAGACAATACAACTCTCAGTATGAAAAAGCAGTTTACAGTTAAGTAATGTTAAAACAGTTTAAAACAGTACATAAATGCAGTGAAACAATAAAAAGCTTTATAACAATGCAAAAATATAGTAGATCAACTGTATATCACAATTATAAGCATTTCAGAAGTGCAATTCAGTGAAATAATTGTAAGAAATAACTTAGCCTGCTCTTGGAATCTTAAGGAATTTCCACTTATGCAATGCAATCCAGAGCCTGACAATACAAGCAGAACCTTTATAAGACACAGGGTTTATATAGCAGTAAGAATGGAAGAGTTGGAAGATCAGATTACTACTCAGCCCCTGCTATTACCCAACACTCGTGATACAGAAGATCAGGAGGCCTTGTTAGTCTCAATAATAATGAAGACAATCAACAGAAAATGGCTGCCAGAAACACAAACAAAACTTCCAGCCTACACAACAGGCCTCTATCAAGATTATGCCACCTGAGCAGAACACAGAAACCTCACTTTAAAAGCATAGAAAGAACACCCACAAAGAGAAAATCCAAGTCTCAGTATGAAAAAGCAGTTTACAATTTAGTAATTTAAATAAAAAGAGCAATTATAGTAATGCACACTATTACAGTTCCTAGCTGTAGCCACTAAATGAAAGTTTTAAACAGATCAAGGAGCAGACTCGAGAATGCTTTTAACAGACAAAATGCACAGAAAAGTTCGAATAGAGCACTCACAAACAGACAATACAACTCTCAGTATGAAAAAGCAGTTTACAGTTAAGTAATGTTAAAACAGTTTAAAACAGTACATAAATGCAGTGAAACAATAAAAAAGCTTTATAAAAAG
>NC_056747.1:48019149-48040871 GCF_019279795.1 Protopterus annectens | reverse complement strand
TCGGGAAACCGGGTCCAGATGCCATGGCTGTACCAAAAGATAACGATGTAGGAGCGGAAACCATATCTGTCGAGGCCAATAAGGGGCAATGAGAATCATCTTGGCTCTCAAGGCGGTTGCTTTCTGAATTACTTGTGGTATTATTAGAGGAGGAAAGGCATAGAAGTCCCCGGGCCAATCTTGGATTAGAGCGTCTCTGGGGGATGGCCTGGAAGGGGAAGAGGGAGAATTCGGGGCATTTACTTATAGGCGAGCAAAAGATCACAAAGGAAGGCCCCACTTCTGAAAATCTCTTCCGTCACAGATTGTTTGAGAGACCACTTTCGTGAGGCATGAGAATAGCTCTGCTCAACCTGTCCGCTATGATGTTGCATTTCCGGGGATATCGTTGCTATCAGAAACCGCTGAGAAGAGATTGCCCACTGCCAAAGTCTGAGTGCCTCTCGACACAGTGGATAGGACTTGGTTCCGCCCTGCTTGTTGATATACCAAACTACGGACATATTGTCCGTTTGGACTGCAATAGTTCCCAGGGGAAGAGAGTCGTGGAGGGCTTGCAACATTAAAAGCACTGCTCTCATCTCCAGGACATTTATGTGCAGGTGGCATTCGAAAGGTTGCCAAGTGCCATGGACCATCCTACCCTGATAATGCCCCCCCCCACCCGATCAGGGAGGCATCCGATGCAACCGTGGCGACCGGGGCGGGAGGAACAAAGGGTCTGCCCTGATGGATTTGAGGGGACAATATCCACCAGGCCAGATTCCTTTTGCAAATTGGAGTTATTATGATCCTGTGACGCATGGGAAGTCGTTGAAAGGACCATTGGGCGAACAGCATCCATTGTAGGAGACGCATGTAAAAGCGGGCAAGGGGAAGAAGTGTTATGGTGGCCACCATAAGACCCAATACTTTCAGGGCAAACCTGGCCTGAATTTTGTCGCTCTGAAGAATCAGATGGATGTGGTTTTGAATATCCAAGATCCTTTGGTCTGTTAACTTTGCTGAAAGTTGTACGGTGTCCAATTTGGTGCCTATAAAGGTAATAGATTGACAGGGCGACAAGGCAGATTTTTCGAAATTTATAGAAATCCCTAGCCCTCTGCAAATGTGAATGGTGTAATCTCTGGCTTGGAGAAGTTGATGCCTAGTGGTGGCAGTGAGGAGCCAGTCATCTAGATATGGAAAAGTACAGTTTTGTACCTACCATAAATGTAGATGTCCGATAGATATGCAACTGCAGTCATAACATATGGGTTGTCCTGCCTCAGGCAGCCCTCGGTCGACCGGATTCCAAAGTCTGGGTCCGACGTCGGCTGATGTCGCATTTCTCTCTGACGTCAGAGCAGCTGGAGTACATAAGCATCAGCCGACGCCATTTTCTTCAGTGTTTCTTGCCCCAGATGCCAGGTGCCCTCCAAGGAAGGCCGAAATCAAATTGGAAGACAAAAACAGGATTCCAGACAAATAAATGAGCAATAAACAGATACACCATAACAGATATCCCCAGCTAAGAAAAACAGGGATAGGAGTGGACCCTAGGCATAGAGGGGTATGGAGGGAGGGAAAATCCGACTGCAGTTGCATATCTATCGGACATCTACATTTATGGTAGGTACAAAACTGTACTATGTCCTTCAAGAATGCAACTGCAGTCATAACATATGAGTAGAATACCATAGCTTAGCTGGGGGAGGAGGAATGCTCTAGGAAAAAGATGGTGTGGCAATCAAACCCTGCAGGACTGCCGAAGCAAAGCCTGCTCTGGATCTGGAGTATAGAGGGAGATTATAGTGTTTGGAGAATGTATGCACGGAGCTCCATGTAGCAGCTTCTAGAATGTCCTTTGTAGGCACCCCTCTTAAGAATGCTGTAGAGGTGGCTGTAGCTCTGGTGGAATGTGGTCTGACATTGGCTGGAACAGTCTTTCCATGAAAGGAATAACAGAATCTGATGCAATGTCCAATCCATTTTGAAATAGTCTGTTTTGAAATTGCTTTTCCTTGGACTGCAGGGGCGTAAGCTACAAAAAGTTGGTCAGACTTTCTACTGGTCTTGGTTCTGTCCAGGTAGTATCGAAGTTGTCTGTGAATGTCCAAGGTATGTAACAGTCTTTCCCCCTTATTCTCGGGATTGGGGAAGAAAGCAGGCAGATGAATAGCTTGATTTAAAGAAACTCTAGATACCACCTTTGGCATGAAAGTAGGGTTGGTCCTTAATGAAACCCTATCTTTGTGGAAAATTATGAACGGTGGTATTGCCATTAGGGCCTGTAGTTCCGAAACCCTTCTTGCTGAGGTAATTGCCAACAGGAAAGCTGTCTTCCATGAGAGAAATTGCAAGTCAACTGTAGATGCAGGCTCAAATGGAGGTAGAGTCAGTTTTTCTAGGACAAAATTGAGGTCCCAGGCTGGCACTGGGGCCTTTCTTGGTGGCTTAATGTTCTTGATTCCCCTGAGGAATTGCCTTAGCAAAGGATGTGAAAAGACAGGTGGATCAGTGTTATATCTAGCTGAAATAGCTGATGCATGTATCTTTATGGAAGAATATGAGAGACCATTCTTTAGCATATCTGCCAAATATTCCATGATGAGTGGGATGTTCAATAATGATGCATCATGTCCCTTGCTGGTATTCCAAATGCTGAATCTCTTCCATTTTGCTAAGTAAACCTTTCTGGTGGATGGTCTGCGAGCCTCTGTTAGTATCCGCTGAACTTCCTTGGAGAGAGATAGGTTGAGGTAATTCATGGGATCTCCCAGGCTGTTAGCTGCAGTGTCTGAAGTTTGGATGCACTGTTTTGAAGTTGTGTTGAGTCAAAAGTAGAGGCCATTGGGGAAGAGCCCACTTCTTGGTGTGACATATGCTCCGTAGTAGTGGATACCAGTGTTGTCTTGGCCAGTCCAGAGCTATCAGGATCCCCTTGGGTCTCTCTGCTTTGATCTTTAGTAATACTGAGGTCATCAATGGCAGAGGTGGGAATGCATAGATTTTTAGGAGGTTCCAGTTGAATGAGAGAGCATCTATTTTCCAAGCTTGTGGATGGTATGTCCTTGAGCAGAATTTTTGTAGATGATGGTTGAGGTGAGAGGCAAATAGGTCTACTTCTGGCCTGCCCCATGTCGAAGTGAGCTGTGTGAAGATCTTCGGATGTAACCTCCACTCGTGTGGATCTGTGAAATTCCTGCTTAGGCTGTCCGCCAGCACATTGTCTTTGCCTGGAACAAACTGGGATTGTAACTGAATGTTTAGGCTCAGTGATTTTCCCAAAGATGCATTGTCAGTCTGCAAAGGGGTAGAATGGGTCCCCTTGCTTGTTTATATACCACATCACAGTGGTGTTGTCTGTCCGTATCAGTAAATGGCCTTGCTGAAGTTGGTGTTGAAAGGCCTCGATGGCCTGCATTACTGCCAGCATTTCCTTTTGGTTTATGTGCAGATGTGTTTCCTTTGGAGACCATTGTCCTTGTATACACCTGCCTTCCATGTGCGCCCCCCATCCAAGGTCTGAGGCGTCTGTGGTCATGGACTGTGTTATCTGTGGTTTTTTGAATGACATACCTGTGTTTGCCTGGCTTACCGAGGCCCACCATAGGAATTCCTTTTGTAGGCATGGAATGAGCGGTATGGTTGTCTCTAAGTTGTTGCTGTGTTGAGACCATAGGCTTTTAGGTACCATTGAGCTTTCTCATGTGTAGTCTTGCTAATGGAACCAGGAGAATGCAGGATGCCATGTAACCCAGGGCCTGTAGGAATCTCCTTGCAGTCATCTGGGTAAGTTTTGCCAAACCTTTGAAATAATGAATTAACTTCTCTTGCTTGTCTTCTGTTAGGTAAGCCATTTGAGAGGCTGTGTCTAATTTGGCTCCTAAGAAGATTATTTGCTGGGATGGCTGAAGTCTTGACTTTTTGGAAGTTGACTGTGTATCCCAGAGCTTGAAGTAATCGTATGACATAGTCCAAGTTTTTGTCAACATCAATTTGTCGTCGCTTGTATAAGGCAGTCGTCCAGGTGCGGGTAAATCTGGATCCCCTGGAGCCTGCAATGAGCAATACTGAAGCCAGGCATTTTGTGAATACTCTGGGTGCAGTAGATAAGCCAAATGGCAATGCTGAGAATTGATAATGCTCTGGCCCTGCAAGAAATCTGAGGTATCTTCTGCAGCTGTGTCTGATAGGGACATGCAGGTATGCCTCCTTGAGGTCCAGAGTAATCAGCCAAGACCCCTTGCCCAGCATGGGAAGGAGTTGCTGTAGAGTCAGCATTTTGAACTTTGGTACTATGAGAAAGGTGTTTAATGCGGACAAATCCAGTACTGGTCTCCATTGAGATTCTTTTCTTGGAACAAGGAACAGTCTTGAGTAAAACCCCTGGCCTTGTTCTTGTTGTGGGACTCTTTCTATTGCTTTCATCCGAGTCAGCAGAGATTTGCTTGATAGCCTCTGCCCTCTGGTTTTGTGGTAGGTTTGGCATGCCTTGTTTTCTTGGTAAGGTATGAAAATGGAACCTGTAACCTCGGTCTATAATGTCCAAAATCCATTTGTCCTTTGTCAGTCTGTGCCAATTGTCTGCAAACAGAGATAATTTCCCGCCCAAGGGAGCATCTATTTGTTCCCTGGTAGGCGGAAGTAGAGGAAGGTCATTGAGATTGTGGCTGTGGGGCAGGTGAAACCCCTGTGTCACTTCTTTGGTTTGCTGGCTGCCATTGTCGTCCCCTGTAAGGACCTCTGTATTGTCCTCTTCCTCGGCCACGTCTGTTTTTACCCCTTTGAAATTTTTCAGGATTAGGAAAGGACCAGTTTTTTGAAGGCCAATTCCTACTGAATCTGGGGGGTTGAACCTGGAGGAAATCTTTCATCCACCTCACACTTTGCAGGCTTTGCCCTATGGGGAAATGTTAAGAATATCTAGACTGTGTAATAAGTCACATATATTTAATAATGAATTATCCATTATGATACAATCTTTTTTAGGCAGGGGATATAATAAACAAACAATACAAGAAAGTTATGAATGTTTGAATAAGGGTAAAAAAACAAATTATAGTAAATATGGTGAGATGTTTAAAGGCATTTATAATAATCCCAATAGGCAACAGGAAAATAAAGAAATTATATATTTTGTATCAACATTTGGTTGCTTTACTGTAGAATTTGTTAAAATTATCAAACAATTTTGGGAATATTTATGTTCTTTGGACAGTGTCCAGACTTGGTTGAATTTAGACCTCAGATTTTCTTACCGTAGGGGCAAAAACATAAAAGATTTCTTAGTAAAAAGTAGATATGATTTACCATCAGATGTCCTTTAAAATAATATTGGTCAAACAGGTACTTATACATGTAAGAAGTGCAAGGCTTGTAATTTTATTGTACCTTGTTTTCCATATATTAATAATATTAAGTTTAGTATTAATCATACTTTTTCTTGTACTTCTGAGGGTGTTATATATGCATTACAATGCCCATGTAAAAAGTTTTATATTGGTGAAACAAAGCGTGCCTTTAAAATAAGGCTCCTGGAACACATCAGGGACATTGAAAATAAAAAAGAATCAAGCCCTATAGCCATGCACTTTTTGAATGTACATAATGGTGATAGTAGAGGCTTACAGGGCACTATTTTGGAACAAATTCATGTTTGTAAATATAATAATATAGATATCAAGTCCCTTTTATTGTATAAGGAAGCTGTATATATGTTGAAGTTTAAAACTGTGGCTCCTTTGGGCTTGAATGAGGATTTTAATTGGAAAGTGCTGTTTAATTAATTGCCAATTCTTGTTAATTAATTATGTAATTGGTATTTTACATAGTATATATTGTGCTGTAGTTTCTTATGTTTTTTACTCCTTGAAGGCTGTGGCCGAGACGTCAGAGTTCAAAATAAATTATTTTGGTGGATCTTTTGGCTGTTGTTTTTCCTGGTTTGCTGCTTTGGTTGTTCCTGAGGAAATCTTTCACCGTCTGAACTGATTTTGCTTTTTCCTCGATGGACTTTAACACATCCTTAGCATTAGCACCAAAAAGCTTGTTCTTTTCCAAGGGTGCATCCAGAAGTTTTGCCTTTACATGATCTGGTAGAGGTTGATCTTTTAACCATGCATGTCTACGAATGACTGCCCCTGTCATAGCTGCCCTACATGAAGCTTCCAGTGCATCATATCCACACTGCAGGAAGTGATTGCTTACTTGCTGAGAGTTATGTACAGCTTCCTGCAAAGACTTCCTGTCTAAAGGATCAGGAGAGGCCAATGTTTTCTGTAAATCTTGAACAGAAATCCTGATATTGTAACATATGAAAAAGGCAATTCAAAGCTCTCATAGATAAAGTAGTGGAGGTGTAAAGCTTTTTACCCCATCTCTCTAATGACCTAGCTTCCCTGTTGGAGGGCAAAGGATTTTTAGAGGTGGAAGCTGAAACACCTTTAGGTCCCTGAGAAATAGTTTCCAAATCAGCAGTATGGGCCCTGAATAAATGGGAGTGTGTTTCTGGGACCCTGTAATACCTGTCTGGCTTGGCTGGGGCAGGAGGAAGTGAGTCAGGGGTAACACTAGAGTCAGAATATAAATCATCCAAAACATCAAGCACAGGAGGGATAGCTAAGGGCCTGTGCTGGGGCTTTTTAAGGAAAGTTCAAAGGTGCTTTCTGGAATCAGAATATTCCTGGCCTTGCCACTTGAAATGTTCCCTCATGGTATGCAGAACTTCCCCAAAAGAAATATCCTCAGGAGGGGAGGCCGAGGGGATGGAATCCACTGCATCCGAGTCCTCATAGGTCTGGAAGAGCTCTTCCTGGCCATCAGAGTGGACAGAGACCTCAGAATCTTCATCTGAAGGAATAAGGTCAGAGGGTTCAACCCGGGGCCTTTTATCAGAAGGAGGCTGGGATCCTCTCTCAGGATGGGCCTGTGAACCTCTAATCATAGAAATTAAGTCAGCAGCCATAGTCATAATTTGTGTCTCTGGAGTAGGCTGAGGCAAGGCTTTAGCAGAAAGATGCTTGGTCTTGCTGGCTGCCTTAGCCCTAGTGTAGGCCTTAATAGACATGGCCATAGGAGGCCTGGCAGCTCCACGTGAAGGAGTGACCTTATCTACAGCAATGGTCTCGGGCATTTCCTCGGTTTCGGTATCCGGAGGAAAATCAGTAACTGGCGTCGGAGTGATATCCGGAATCGGAGTCGTCGGTAATGCGGTGTCTTCGGTTCGGAGCGGTGGAATAACCGTCTCAGGAGGAACCGAAGCACTCGCGGTAGGTTTTGGCGTGGAGTCGGTGGTAGACGCGGGCCGAGGATGTCGGTCCCGGTCTTTTCGTTTCTTGGGAGTTTGTGATGTCGGAAGCTCTGATGGCATTGTATAGGCAAATTTTTCGCCGAAAAAATCTTCAGCGAACTCCGCCCGGCGCCTGAGAGTGCGCTTGTTGAAGCGAGCACAGGCTACACAGGCCGAGACGTCGTGGTCTGGGCCAAGGCAAGGTAGACAGTAAGAGTGGAAATCCTCATGAGGTATTTGTTTACCACAAGAAAGACAATTGTTAACTTTTTCAGTAATTTCTGACATCGGCTGAGGCAAGAAAAGGTCCCCAAGTACTTAGCTTTTTTGATGACTTCGGAATCGAAGAATACAGGAGCTGACCGACCGGCACTTGCGAACTGCTTCTGCTTCGGGCACCGCACGGCAAGAAAGACTGAAGAAAATGGCGTCGGCTGATGCTTATGTACTCCAGCCGCTCTGGCGTCGGGGAGAAATGCGACATCAGCCGGCGGACCCAGACTTTGGAATCCGGCCGACCGAGGGCTGCCTGAGGCAGGACAACCCATATGTTATGACTGCAGTTGAATTCTTGAAGGACATCACCTGGAATCCTTGACGTCTCAGGTGAGCCGTAACCGCTGCCATACATTTGGGTGAACACTCTGGGGGCTGTAGTGAGTCCAAATGGCAGGGCTCTGAACTGGAAGTGACTGGCCCCCAGCCGAAAGCGGAGAAACCTTCTGGAGCGCCTGTGAATTTTTATGTGATAGTACGCATCCTGAAGGTCCACCGAGCACATCCAATTGTCCTTGCCCAGAAAGGGTAGAATGGACTTGAAGTGTGACCATCCGGAATCTTGTTTTCTTTACAAACTTGTTTAGTTTGCTGAGATCTAATATTGGTCTCCAGTCCCTTGTCTTTTTTGGTACTAAAAAGAACCTTGAGTAGATTCCGGATCCTATTTGGTCTGCTGGGACTGGCTGGATGGCTCTTTTTGCTAGCAGTTTTGATATCTCTGGTACTGCTAGTTCCCTTAGACCAAGTGGAACATCTGGTAGGGTTCCCTTTTGCTGAATTGGGGTTTGGATAAAGGGAATTTTGTAACCCTCGGATATGATCGACTGTACCCATTTGTCTTGAGAAAGGGAAAGCCAGGCTTTTGGGTACAGCGATAATCTTTCCCCGACTGCCTCTGAAGGTGGACAATCGGGCAACATCTCAGGGATGCTGGAAGGGTTTTTGTCAGAGAGGGACTCCCTGCTACCCTGATTCTGTGGACCCCCTCTGCCCCCTAGGGCGGCGTCTGTTGTTGTTACCCCCTCTGCCTCTGGGGGTAAACTGACCTTGTGCGTCAGGTGTGACTCCTTGAGATTTGCGGAACCACATTTTCCCTCCCTTCTGAGAAACAGACTCCTACGGCAGAAAGAGTCTTGCCATCTTGTTCGCATCTACTCAAGGTGCCATTCACTTGAGGTCCGAACAAGGTCGAACCATCAAAGGGAGAGTTTGTGAAGGACGCCTTGAAGGGGTCTGCAAAATTACAAAGCCGCATCCAGGATTGATGCCTCAAAGCCACTCCTGTGCCTGCGGCCCTACTCGCTCCATCGGCTGCATATGAAATGAGCCGCATGGAGGAGTTAACAATGGAGTTTAGGATTCCTAGCTGTGAGTTAATTTTATCCTGGGACCCAGCAGCTGACGGATCCTGTAAAACATCTCCCAACTCTTTAAGAACATCTCTTTGAAGGCGGGTGAAGTGACACAAATAGTTCAGCGACCGCATGGCAAAGGTCGCTGAAGAAAATATCCGGCTTGCCGCACCTATCCATAGTCCTGGAATCCTTGTTGGGGGATGGACAGGTACTGAAGGATCAGCTAATTCCTTCTTGGTGGCTGCAGCCACCACCCATCAACGGGACACCTTTTGTCAAAATTAATCAGGTGGGGCCGTAATGAATTTAGAAGGCCTCCGAGGAATGGGTTCCACCGAGTCTGGGGCCATCCAGCCTTCGAGCCACCACGTCCATAAGAGGGTCGAAGGCGGAGACACCCAGGAGGTGGAGGGTCGAGACCCGAGCGCCTCTAGGTATACCGACTGTCCTCGGAAGGATTAGGAAGGCCAGTTCCCCTCTGCTTAAGGAGTTCAAGGATGTCTGATAAAGAGACATCCTCAGAGAGGACAGGGATCCCTCCGACTCATCCAAGTCAGTATTGGATGTAATAGACTCGGGGGAGTCTACATGTTTCCTCTTACATGTCCTCTTACACGGAGGCTCACCTGACGGGTCAGGAGAGGCCTCGGAAGAGGAAGATATTCCCAGTGGGGAAACCTGAGGCGTTGGATCTCTGGGTCTGGGAGCAAGAGAGTGGGAAGAGACGTCAGCAGGCACTGTAGTGGGAGGAGCTGATGGAACTGACCGTTGACTACGCCCTGGGGCTAGTACACTCCTCATTACCTCGAAGGCTCCCCCATCAGAGAGGCCAGAAGGCTCCCGCTCCGAAGAGATAGGAACCGCAGGCCGCACCAACAAGGACGGCTCAGAGGCTGATGTCGGGGCTGAGCTCACCAGCGCCGAAGCTCCGAGAGGGAGAAAGTACAGTTTTGTACCTACCATAAATGTAGATGTCCGATAGGCATGCATCTGCAGTCCTTACAAATGGGTTGTCCTGCCGTCAGGCAGCCCTTCGGTCGGCTGGATTCCAAAGTCTGGGTCTGGCCTCGGCTGGTGTCGCACTTCACCCGACGTCATAGCTGCAGTTCTTCGGGTATAAAGGCATCAGCCGACGCCATTTTACTCAGTGTTTCTTGCCCCAGATGCCCTCTAGGAAGGCTTAATTTGGATAAATGCAAATGGTTCCAAATAGTAGAGAGCAAACAAAAAATAAGCATGTATGTACATATATACAAACAAATACACCATAATAGATTCCCCCAGCTAGCTACAAGATGGGCAAATACCCTAGGAGTACCACAGAGGGGAAGGAGGGTGGGTAATCCTGACTGCAGATGCATGCCTATCGGACATCTACATTTATGGTAGGTACAAAACTGTACTATGTCCTTCAAGGATGCATCTGCAGTCCTTACAAATGGGTAGAATACCATAGCCAAACTGGGGAGGAGGAGAAATAAGATTATGGTGTAGTTAAGATCCCTTGCAAAACAGCAGTGGCAAAACCTGCTTGGGATCTGGAGTATAAAGGTAAATTATAATGCTTGGCAAATGTATGCATGGAGCTCCAAGTAGCAGCCTCTAAAATGTCTTTGGTAGCCACTCCTCGTAAAAAAGCTGTGGTAGTGGCTGTAGCCCTTGTAGAGTGAGGCCTGATGTTTTCTGGAGTTTTCTTCCCATGGTAGGAGTAACATAATCTAATGCAATTTCCTATCCACTTAGAGATTGTCTGTTTTGAAATTGCTTTTCCTTCCATTCCTGTTGCATATGCTACCAGTAGCTGGTCAGATTTCTATTGCTCTTGGTCCTGTCAGGTAGTAGGGTAATTGTCTATGTACATCCAAGGTATGCAACAGTCTTTCTCCCCTGTTCTGTGGGATGGGGAAGAATGTAGGTAGGTGGATAGCTTGATTTAAAGATACCCTGGAGACCACCTTTGGCATAAAAGTAGGATTAGTTCTCATGGACACTCTATCTTGATGGAAGATCAGGAAGGGCTGTACTGCCATTAATGCCTGTAGCTCAGATACCCTTCTTGCTGAAGTGATTGCAAGCAGGAAAGCAGTTTTCCATGATAAGTACTGTAAATCTGCTGTAGCTGCTGGCTCGAAAGGAGGGAGTGTCAACTTTTCTAGCACAAAGTTCAAGTCCCATGCTGGCAATGGTGGCTTCCTAGGTGGTTTTACATTTTTAATTCCTCTCAGAAACTGCCTGAGCAGAGGATGAGAGAAGACTGGAGGATCCAAGTTGTACTCTGCTGAAATAGCTGATGCATGAATCTTAATGGAAGAATAGGACAGGCCGTTGTGGAAGAGCTCTGCCAAGTATTCCAGGATGTTAGGTATGTTTGCAAGTGACACATTCTCTCCTTTTGCAGTACTCCAAATGAGATATCTTTTCCATTTCGCTGAATAATTTTTTTTTTTGTTGAGGGTCTGCGAGCCTCCAAGAGAATGTCCTTAACCCTTTGAGATAAATCCGGGTTATTTGGTCTTGTGCAATGTTCCAGGCAGCCAGCTGTAGTGTTTTCAGGTTTGGATGCAGGGTTTTGAAGTTGTTCTGTGTTAACAGCAAGGGAACCAGGGGCAGAGGCCATATTTGTTCCCGAGACATACTCCTCAGTAATGGGTACCAATGCTGCCTCGGCCAGTCTGGAGCTATCAGGATGATCCTTGGACGGTCTTCTTTGATCTTCAATAGCACCTTGTGCATCAAAGGAAGTGGTGGGAATGCATATGCTGTCAGGTTTTCCAACTGAAAGATAGGAGTCCACTTTCCAAGCAAGTGGGTGAAATGCGTCCTTGTGCAGAATTTTTCAGTTGGTGATTGTGTGGGGATGCAAATAAGTCTATTTCTGGTAGTCCCCATTTCCTGTAATGGTTTTGAAGATGTCCGGATGCAGCATCCATTCGTGGGCATCCGTGGTAGTTCTGCTTAGGATGTCTGCTAGAGTATTTTCTTTTCCTGGCACAAAATTGCTTGTAACTGAATGTTGAAGTTCAGTGCCACATTCCAGAGGTCCATTGCCATCTGGCATAGAGGGTATGAATGTGTGCCTCCTTGTTTGTTGATGTACCACATAACTGTGGTGTTGTCCGTCCTTATCAGCAGTTGACCCTGTCGAAGAAATGGTCGGAATGCCTGAATGCCAGTTTTACTGCCAGCATTTCCTTTTGATTTATGTGTAGGTGCAGCTGGTCTTGAGTCCATAAGCCTTGTATGCACTTGTCCAGCATGTGTGCCCCCAACCGAGGTCTGAGGCGTCTGTTGTGATGGTCTGGCTTGGTTGAGTGCTGTGGAAGGGCAGTCCCTTGTTTGATTGACAGGCATGAGCCCACCATTGGAATTCTTGCTTCAGGCATGGAATTATTGGAATTTGGGTTTCTAGGCTGTGCTTGTGCTGAGACCATAAATTCCTTAGATACCACTGTAACTTTCTCATATGTAGTCTGGCATGTGGAATCAATATTATGCAGGATGCCATGTAGCCGAGAGCTTGCAGGACTTTTCTTGCTGTTAGCTGGTTCTGCTTTGTTAATGCCATGAAGTAGAGAGGGAGTTGCTCCTGTTTTTCTACTGTCAGGAATGCCATTTGTTTTGATGTGTTCAGACCTGCACCCAAGAAGGTTATCCTTTGGGATGGTTATCAGCCTTGACTTTTTTATATTGACTGTGTATCCCAGGGCTTGCAGTAGATGAATGACCCTTTCCAAATCTTTTGTTAATTTGTTTTTGTTGTCCGCTTGTAACAGGCAGTCGTCCAGGTAAGGGTAAATTTGAATTCCCTGAAGCCTGCAATGAGCAATTACTGATGCCAGGCATTTCGTGAATACTCTGGGCGCAGTAGATAAGCCAAAGGGCAATGCTGAGAATTGATAATGCTCTGATCCTGCAAGAAATCTGAGGTATCTTCTGCAATTTGGTCGTATGGGGACATGCAGGTATGCCTCCTTGAGATCTAGAGTTACCAGCCAAGACTCCTTGCCCAGCATGGGAAGAAGCTGCTGTAGGGTCAGCATTTTGAATTTTGGAACAATGAGGTATGTGTTTAAAGCGGACAGGTCGAGAATAGGTCTCCATTGGTTTTCTTTTCTTGGTACCAGGAAGAGTCTGGAGTAAAATCCTTGTCCTTGTTCCATAGATGGTACCCTTTCTACAGCTCTCATCCTTAGTAAGTGAGTTATTTGTTGTAGAGCTTCTGTCTTCTGATTTGGAGGTAGGTTTGGCATTCCTCTCTTCCTTGGCAGAGTATGGAAGTGAAACCTGTAACCTTGGTCTATTGTCTGTAAAATCCATTTGTCTCCTGTGATGTAATGCCAGTTTACTGAAAATAAGGCTAGCTTCCCGCCTAAGGGTGCCTCTAGTTGTTCCCTGGTAGGCGGTGCCAGAGCCAAGTCACTGTGATTGTCCTGTGGAAGTGGTGATGGCTGGATCTGTGGCTGTACCTCGCTGGTTGTTAGCCTGCCAGTGCCCCGCCCTGTAGGCACCTCTGGAGCGACGGCCGGCTCTTGAGCGCCTATTCCTGCCTCTCGGAGCTCTGGAGGTGTCTGGAAAGGACCAATTCTTGGAAGGCCAGTTCCTGCTAAACCTTGGAGGCTGGACCTGCAAGAAATCCTTGACTGTCTGGACAGATTTTGCTTTCTTCCACCTTCTTCAGCACCTGCTGTGCAGGGGAGCCAAACAAATTGAGCTTATCCATGGGAGCATCTAGGAGTTTTGATTTTACATGGTCTGGTAAGGACTGCTCTTTAACCATGCATGTCTTCTGATCACTGTGCCAGTCATGGCTGATCTAAAGGAGGCCTCCAGTGCATCATAGCCGCATTTTAAGGAATGATTGCTGACCTGCTGAATGTTATGGACCATTTCCTGTACAGATTTTTTGTCTAATGGTTCATCCGAGGACAGTCTTTTAGTTAACTGGTCTAACATAAATTCCTGATACTGAATCATGTGGAATTGACAGTTCAAGGCCCTAGCTGAAAGAGTAGCAGAAGTGTAAACTTTTTTACCCCATCTCTCTAAGGACCTAGATTCCCTTTCAGAGGGGAGGGGGTTTTTGGTAGAGGTAGCTGCTACAGCCTTGGGACCCTGGGAGATAGTTTCGGGATCTGCAAAAGGGGCCTTACACAAATGATAATATGTGTCCGGAACCCTGTAGTACCTATCGGGCTTAGCAGGGGCCGGAGGAAGAGAATCAGGAGCAGTACAAGCATCATTAAAAGCATCATCCACAACAGTAAGTACTGGAGGAATGGCTAAAGGCCTATGCTGTGGCAAATGCAAAAAGGTTCTAAGCCTTTTTCTAGAGTCTGAAAAATCCTGGCCCTGCCATTGAAATTGTTCCCTCATAGCATGCAAGGTTTCCCCAAAAGAAAATTCCTCAGGTGGAGAGGCAGAAGGGATGGACTCTTCTGCATCAGAGTCCTCATAAGGAGAAAAAGGGGTCTCTGGAGGGTTTGAATTATCTGATTCATCAGAGGAGCCATCTGAAGAAACTGGCTCAGGGGGCTCTACTCTAGTCCTCTTCTCTGGAGGTGGGTGAGAGGCCCTGTCTGGATGTGGTTGGGATCCCGGATCAAAGAAATGAGATCCTCTGCTAGACTAAGCATTTGTGAACTAGAACTAGGCCTGTGAGAAGGGGTCTTAGCAGGCACAGTTTTGGTAGTTTTTGCTGCTTTAGGCCTGGCAAAGGCCTTAATTGACATGGATGCAGGAGGCCTAGCAGCTCCACGTGCAGGGGTAGAAATATCCAAAGGGATAGTATCAGATAAATCCTGTGAACCTGTAAGAGCAGGTGGGATTTCAGTAGCAGTTTCGGCCAAGCTGGAAGAGGCCTCGGTAAGTGGCAAGCTTTCGGCCGAAGGAAGAACCGTGGACTCTGTTTCAGCCGAAACCGAGACACTCGCGGTAGGCTTAACCACGGTTTCAGCCGAAACCGCGGACCGCGAGTGTCGGTCCTTTTCCTTGTGTTTTTTAGAAATTTGCGTAGTCGGAGCATCCGACGGCATAATGTAAGCAAAAGCGGAGCCAAAAAACTCTTCAGCAAATTCCGACCGATGTCTAAGCGTCCGTCGGTTGAAAGAAGCACAGGCTAGACAAGCTGCTACGTCGTGGTCTGGGCCTAAGCAAGGTAAGCAGTAAGAGTGGAAATCTTTATGAGGTATTTGTTTCCCACAAGTTAAACAGTTATTCACTTTTTCTGACATCGGCTGAGGCAAGAAAGAGTCCCCAACGGGTTTAGCTTTTAGAAGTCTTCGGTACTTGTAGTAGTAATCTCTGGTTCTGACCGACCGGCACTTGCGAACAGCTTCTGCTTGGCCACGCGGCAAGAAAGACTGAGGAAAATGGCGTTGGCTGATGCCTTTATACCCGAAGAACTGCAGCTATGACGTCGGGTGAAGTGCGACACCAGCCGAGGCCAGACCCAGACTTTGGAATCCGGCCGACCGAAGGGCTGCCTGACGACAGGACAACCCATTTGTAAGGACTGCAGATGCATCCTTGAAGGACATCGGGGTCGGACAAGGGTCCGATGCCACTCGCCCCCTCGGAGCCGACAAGAGAGACCAGATGCCCAGATCCCTCCAATGAAGGCATCAAGGAGGAGATCGGAGCAGAGGACGACGGAGCCGAAGGGGAGGTGGTATCGGCTCCGAAGCCACATCAGTCACGGCTCCGAGCTCTGTAAGAGAGTCAAAGGAGGAATGTTAGGTGGATGTGTAATAGCCATCATCTGGTGAGATGGGCTATGGAGCATTTGGGCCAATGCCTGAGACTTTAATAGTCTACTCACCACTCTCTCAAGGTCGTGGTCGGACAGCCTGGATGACCGAGAAGACCGGCTCCGATGGCTCCGCTCAGAGAGCAAGGGTGATCTCGGAGCCGAATGTATCAACTCCAACGAAGGGGATCTTGATCTCTTTCTGGAGATAGGTGGAGCCGAAGGAGCCGAGGATACGTCGGCTCCAGCTGGAGCCGACACTGAGTGCCCAGATTTAGCGGTATCGGCACCGGATGGAGCCGATACTGTAACCTGTGACATAGAAGGATCGGCTCCGGCTGGAGCCGATGTCGTCACAGAAGACGAACCAGTAGCCGATGGCTTAGGGCTTGGAGTCGAAGGCTTAACTGGTTTCGAGGGCTTCCCCGGAGTCGACTTAGTCGGGGAGCTCTCAGGCTTTAATAAGCCCCTCAGTATTAATTTATTTCTGCGCTCCTGCAGGACTCTTGGGCTGAAGGCGTGGCAGACAGCACAAGAGTCCTGCAGGTGCAGAGGTCCCAGGCAGTAAACACAAGAAGTGTGACCGTCTGTCAGAGACATTTTCTGACAGCACGAGTCACACTTCTTGAAGCCTGAGACCTGTGTGTCCTTCGACATAACTGTGTCGAGGAAGCACTAAGTAACAAAACACAGACACACACACACAATAAACACCCAATCCAAATAAAAATTAAAACAGGGAAACGAACACACCCAAACACCACACAGGATCCCTGACAAAAAATTAGGAACGGGGGAGGCTTAAGGCCTAACTTAGGGGAAGGGATAACGGAGATAGGGTTAAACTAATCGTTGAGAGTTTACACAACAACGGTAGTGACTAAAACTAAAGGGGAGAGACAAAAAGTGTGAAATTTGAAAAACTTACCAGGAGCCGGTAAAAAAAGCACCTTGCGAGCGAAAGCGGCAAACGAGATCTAGGTAGTTATCGCCTTACATCATGGGATATAGGGTTGCCTCGAGCCGTTAAAATTAGCTCTCGAGCTTTAGTAAGTGGCCGAGTCGGAGCCGAGGATCGGCTCCGAACCCATCCAGCAAGAATGAAGGCGAGATTGACAACTTAACATCTATTGTTAAGTGTTCTGGATTGCAGTTCTTCCAATTCCGTTCCAACTAGGTTTTAAGTTTGATTACGTAAAATTAGATGGCGGTTATGGAAAAAGAAGAGGGGGTCTAATGGGGATGAAAATTTAGTATTATTGTAAAGGAAATTATGAATATGTGTAAACAGATTTGTATATTTATATATATATATATATATATATATGCATATGTAAATATTTTGTAAATAAGAGTTATTTTTGTATATAAAGGACTCTTACACTCTTCAATAGGTGCATGGGGGATCTTTTACATCCGCCTGAGCTACCACTAACTTAAGCAGATGAGGCCTCAGTTTAAGGTCTCATCTGAAGGAAGACATACTCAGGAGTGCAGCACCCCCTTTATGCTGCACTGCAGCAGTGTCAGTATCTGACCTATCTGGTGTGGAAAAAGAACCCACGGCCTTCTTCACCAAAGGCAGTGTGTGCTACCTGTTGTGTCACTGACACTACAGGACACAGAATTAAAGTGTGCTGAGAGCCATGAAAGTAGCAATACACAGAACATTCCAAAAGGGAAACTATATACCCAATGGTATACAAGTTCATAGATTCATAGGTTTGTACTAGGCTAATGGCCCCTGGAGCCTTTACAAGCCTAGCCCATAGAAGTGCCCTGGCATCGTGCCTGTTGACGTTAGTTCCCAGTGCCTCTATCAAGTAGAGCCACTGGAGTGATCCTCGGGGTGAACTTTCTATTTTCCATCCATTCATCAAGATTTCCCTTGAAGAGGGCTAGTAAGGTGCTCTGCTTGACATGTATGGGAAGTCTATTCCATAGCATGGGCGGTCTCTGGGTTATGAACCTTTCCCTCCAACATGTTCTGTTGATTGTGGTAATGAGGTTTGAGGTCTCTGGAGTGTGTGGTGTGGAGGGTAATGGGATTTCTTCAGATGTAGCATTTCGGAGCTGGGTCAGACATGGCTTTGTAAGTCAAGCAGAGATCGCCTCTTAGTAAACAATATGAGACAGAGAATAGCTGGAGTTTTTTTGAGTCTGTCCATGTAGGACATGTGTTTAAGGCCTAGGATCCTCTTCGTGAGGTACTTTTGTGGCCCTTCCAGCTGTTGCATGTGTCTAGTAAGGTACATGCCAAATGGGGCATTATACTCGATGACTGGCCTAATAAGGGAAGAGTAGAGAGAGATGATTACCTCTTTCTTCCTGGATGCAAAACCCTTGGTAATGAGATGTGCCATATAGGACTTTCTGACCACAGTGGCAATGTGGTGGTCAAAGGAGAGGTTGTTGTCAACCTGAGTCCCCAGATCTCTTATAATGCCTTCAGTGTTCAATGGGCTCCCATCAATGAGATAATTAGTGGGAACTGAGTTTTTCCCAAAGGGAATGACAACACATTTTTTTGACATTAAGCTTAAAACCATGGTTTCGATATCAGTCATTGGTCTCAATTAGGCCTTTCTGTAGGATGTCTACAACACTTGGGGGAGTTAATAATGGCTCCTAGCTTGCAGTTATCTGCAAACTTGGTGAGCCAGATTCCCTCCGTGTTGGCCTGGACTTCTAAGAAGGAGATGCCAAAACAGGAGAGGATCCAGGACCGATCCCTGTGGGACACCACTTGTGACTGTTCGGCTACTGCTGCTGCTGTCCACTACTTTCACACTGTGGGTTCTGTGAGCCAATTTGGAATCCACCTAGTGATATAGGGGTTGATGCCTACTCTGGTGAGTTTATCAATAATTCCTGAGTGGGGAAGGGTATCGAATACCATATAACATGGTAAACATCTGCACCCTGGCAATACAAAAAAAAAATCATACCAGTAGAAGTGTGAAGGAGGGACAGCTACTGCAAAAGTAATCTAATAAAATCTACAATTACGGTAAGTTCCACTTAGAAACTACTATCTTCAACATCAGATCAGTGTTGCAGTGTCTTAAGCTATTTGGGTAGAATATCATTGCTTACAAACTGAGGAGGTAGGAGGAAGAGAACATTCAGAAACCAGGGGCCCCTGTAGAATGGTCCTAAGCAAAGCCTGTTCTGGAACTGAAAAGGAATCCAGTTTACAGTGCTTTACAGAAGTCCACTGAAGAAACCAAAGCCTGGAATAGACCTAACTCTGCCTGGAAGTGTCTTATTATGGTGAGCATAACAAAAAGGAATAGTATGAGACAACCATCTAGAAACAGTCTGCTTTGACACCGCTTGTCCTTTCCTCTTACTTTAATAGGAGACAAACAGCTTGTCAGCTTTCCTGAATTAGCATCTGAGCTGTCTCTGGACATCCAGAGTATGAAAAATCTTTTCTGCTCTGTTGTTAGTTTCTGGAAAGAAGGCAGAGAATTTAGTAGTCTGGCTCAAGGTAAACTTTGAGACCAGTTTAGGCATAACATAAGGGTTAACTCTCAAAGAAACCATGTCCTTGTGAAAAATGAGGTGGGGTTGACTCACCATAAGCTCTTGTAACTCAGATACTTGCCTAGTAAACTCAGGATAATGAGTAAAACAATCTTCCAAATTAAGAACCTCAAATCAGTATGAGGAGATGGTTCAAATGGAAAACCATAACATTTTTAAGCACAAAGTTAAGATTCCAAAGAGAAACCATCTGTTTTCTAGGTGACCAGATATGGAAACTGTTGACAAATGCACATTCAGAGAATAAGAACAGCAGCCACAGTTCTGTAAAATTATCAAGAACCTGAGGCAGCCAGGTCTGAAGTAGAGTGGCACCAACTTTAAAATCTTTTCTACTTACACAATTAGGACTTCCTAGTAGCAATTTTTTTTCCACCTTCAGTATCTGCTGTACATCCTCAGAAAAAAGGTAACCAACAGGAATAAAAATTTGACCTTTCTAGCAGTTAAATGAGGAGTTTCCAGGTTGAAGAGTAACATGCAACTCCTGTATTGTGTGAGCAAATCCAGACTATGAGAAGCCTGTGGAAATTGCTCTTAGTTGGACAGGAAAGAAGAACTCACTGTTGCCTGAGCCAAGACGGAATCACCACCACTACTTTTGGAGAGTCCTTCTGTATCTTCAAAAGTACCCTGGATATCAGTGGAAAGGAAGGAAAAACATACAGGAGCTGGGAATGAGAAGGCGTATGTCTTTCAATCCTATTTGCAAAGAATCTTGGAGCAGAATTTCTTTAGTTGATGGCTCTGGGAGGATGCAAACAAATCAACCTTAGGTATTTCCAGCAGCTGGACCAATTCTTGGAAGACCCCAGGATGAAAATTTCCATTCATGTGGGTGTGTCTTGGGTCCAAACTGCAGAGGTAAAATAAAGTATCCTTGTTTATGTACTACATCACTGTGGTGGTGTTTATGCAAACTTTTAGATGCCCTGGGACTAGAGATGATTTAAGGCTCAAAGCATTGATCACTGCCATTATCACTTTGATACTGATGTGCTGTCTGTCTGCTTTCACGGGAGTTCAACAGACTCTGCACTTTCACAACTTTGAAACTGATCCCCATGCCAGGTCTGATGCAGCTGTAGTAACAGTTTGGAGATAAGTCAGACGGAAAATGGGAGGCCTGATTTCAAGAGATCTGGTTTACCCATGAGATAACCTCCCTCTATACATAGTCCAGAACAGGGATCTGAAAACAAAGGGTGGAGATGCAGAGTCCAGACTGCCATGAGATTTTTCTCAAGTGGAGTCTGGTCCAAGGATGCATGACAATCACAGATGCGACCTACCGAAAATCATGAGCAAGTGCCTTGTAGATACCTGGCTTTGACTGGAGAAACCCAGGGAGAACTTTTGGAACACCTCGACTTTTTGTGCAGGAAGAAAGGGTCTTCTCATGGCAGAACCTAACAGATGTCCAAGGAAAACAATTCTGTGAGATGAGATAAAACTATATTTCAGTAAATTGGTTTGTAAATTGAGACCGAAACTGAGTAGAAGATTCTGAACAGATGTCAAAAAGGAGCTATGTTCACAACCTCAAAGGTAATACACAGTTGTGTGCAGAGTGCACTGTTAATGGTGCCACCTATACTGAGCCAGATTATATAGCAAACCTACTGGACAACAAACTCGGCTCCAACTTTACCCCCTTCTCTGTATCTCAACCTTCCCTCAGAAATACCATCAAATACAAGTCACCCAGACATATCACTAAGGAACAGGTCCTCAATGCCTTCTCTAAGGCCCGGAACACTGAACTGATGGACCCCAACAATACCCTAAGCTGCCTTCTAAACACCATGAAACGCAGCCTGTCAGGGTTCTGAAATTAACTGAAGCCTCCAAATGGACTTCTTGCCTCACAAATGAAGAATGGCAACTGTCATCCCTATGCACACAGATCCTGGAAACTACAAACCCATAAGTTTCACTAGCCTCAGATGCAAAGCCACAGAAAGAATCATGAAAATAATCAATAATGGCACAGGAACTACCAGACACTGGAGCCCACCCAGTTTGGTTTAGTTAAGGGCAGGTCATACCCACTTAACTTGGTGGACTTCTTTGAGAAGGTCACTAAAGCAAATGGATCTAGGGCACTACGGTTCAAACTGCCTACCTTGACCTGTCCATACATATGGCACAAAATCACGCCGTCATTGTTGACCAATTCAAGAGGTTAAGTATAAACCTTCACATCCCTGGTGGATACCCAGCTGTCTCACAGACAGGACCCAGGAAGTTACAACTGGGAATCCATCTGCAAGGCCAGTCACCAGTAGAGTTGTTCAGAGATCAGTCTTAAGACAGCTCCTTTTTGACATCTACTTCTCTGAAGTCAAGGCCAATGTTAAAGGCCTCTGACTGACCAAATTTACAAATGACTGTAAATTAAGAGCAGTCACAGAATCGCCAACTGACACTAGTGCTCTCCAAGAAGGGCTTAGACAAAACTGCTGTCAAAGTCATGGAGTAAAACTAAATGCCAAGAAATGACTACAAAATTTTAGTTTTT
>NC_056747.1:47966573-48018649 GCF_019279795.1 Protopterus annectens | reverse complement strand
CGGCAGTTTGTCTGTACTGTTATCCCAGGGCCCCACTCCACACTGCTGTATTCTTTATACCACAGGCGCAGTTTGTCTGTACTGTTATCCCAGGGCCCCATTCCACACTGCTGTATTCTTTATACCACAAGCACACTTTGTCTATACTATTATCACAGGGCCCCACTCCATACTGTTGTATTATTTATCCCACAAGCACAGTTTGTCTATAATGTTATCCCAGGGCCCCACTCCACACTGCTGTATTCTTTATACACATATCATACAGTCTGCTAGACAAATTTTGTAGGGAAGCTGTTTGTGTTTATACAGTTGTTTAAACATTCGTAAGCAAAGAAGGCAACTCCCTTCTTAGATGTTTTATAGTATTTATTACTAATCCTTTGTAGTTTTTTGTATAAATTTTATAAAAATTCCATACAAATGTAAATATATACATATATACTTTTTTCAATGAGTTCCAAACTGAAACATCATATTGTATGGTTTTTATACAGAATGCTTAGTTTTTTAAGGCTAGCAACACACAGAACATTATCGCTATTTTAGGTTGTGTGTATTCATTTTTTATTTTAAGGTTTCCATGGTTTTTAATCAGGAATGTAACTACAACCTTGTTGATTGGTTTAAACGTATCAGCATTATTATTTAAACAGCAGTGATATGTCATCCCACTGTTTGTTTGTCTGAAGAAGGCGAGTCATTTGATTTGCCGAAAGCGCTTACGTATATTGGAAATTAAACTTGTGAAATTACCGGACTCTCTCATTGTGTTCCAACCGCCTTACTCCTTTCATCAGTTCGTGGTTTTTCTTGTTGGTCTGAGTGTTTTTCGCATGGCGACTGGAACCGGAGAAGCCGGTTCTCCAACGCTGTTCTCGCAGCAGGATGACAACAACGGCAGCAGTGCTAATTCTCCAGGGAACCTGACAGTGCTACTCGAAGCACTACTCCATAGAGTTGATGGTTTAACTCAAAGGGTGGAAGCTCTTTCTAATTCAACTGTATTAAACAACACTGGCAATGGGAATCGAACGATGGTTTCTCCTAATTTGAGTACATCGACCATTCCTAATGGACAAGGGTCACCTTTCTCTACAACCGGAAACCCACCAGTAGGCACGGATTCTCAAACGCCGGCAGGTAACACGGAACCGCGTTCCTCCACTACAGCAAATGGCAACCAACTGCATGTGGATAACACGTACACCGGAGCATTGACAAGAGGTAACACTCATATTTCTGCCAATTCTGAAGGCATACCTAATATGAATAGCTTCTTAAATAATAATAACTTTTTTCTGGGCAGGTTTAATCCTGTGGCTAGTAATGGTACGCCGCAAGATACTATTAACGAAAACCTAGGTATAAAAATTGACTTATTTGACGCTAAACTTTTCAAGTGCAAAAAGTTGCAACTTGAAACAGCATACCTTGAGGAGTGTATCAAGAACAAGTTAATTCCTAAAGGCCTACGCCAATGGCATTTTCCGGCCGGACTGACCGACGACTTAGTGTTTTACCAGGAACTTTTAGATCTGTTTGACAGACAGGGCATTGACTTTTTACATGCTCTAATAGCATACTACACCAGTGACATCACTAAGTTAAAGTCAGAACTTGAAAAATTGGAAACTGAAATTAAAAATCATGCTGAGTTTCCACGACACAAGTATGATTATTGCAGGATATTCCCTAGTATTGATGCTACTATTGAAAAACTTATTAATATTAAGAAAAAGAAACTGGCCAGAGACATCAGAGATTACGCAAATAAATGTGCTTATCCAAGACTCCCACGTAATGGACAATTTAACCTAAATAACAATGGTGACAATGACCAGCCTCGTTCTTCTGATACAATTACATTTCTTTCTAACAATAACAACAACCAATCTGAACAAAGACAGGCCCCTAGAAGGAGTCCTAGATTAAACAATAACAACAGTAATGGGTCAAATCACACAAACTTGGCAGGGGAGAGGGCAGGAGAAAACTTGCAGCAACAAATAATGCCAACTTTACCCTCTGAAAATCATGGTGTTAACAATTTTAACAACAATCAGGATTTTTCCTTGGGAACTTATCCTTCGGGGAACAATCGCCTACGAGCTACAACAAGGACCAACACGAGGAACAAACGTCGTGGACGCAGGAGATGAATGACACTCTAGATTTTGGTGTAAAACCCAAGTTGTATAAAAGTACCAATGGTGATTTTACTGTTTATAACTATACAACTATAAACATCCAGCAGGACATTGTAGACTTTTTGGCAAAAGACTTTAGCTTTGTCCCTGGCAATCACATGGATATTGGGAGAATTATCATAGATTTAAAAGTGTTCACACGAAAATTAAATCTGAACCATCTAATGGGTAACAATACAACAACAGTTAATTTACTCAGAGTTGCTAGCTCTTACAATCCACCCTTACATCCAACCCTGCATACTTTTGAGAAAATTTGCGAGATGGACCTATGGGCTATTAAGAACCAGGTCATCTATAAAAACCAAAAACATATAAGTAACATCACTTTGTTAGAACGTGATTTCATCCATCTTCTACATGATTGTAACATTCGAGCCATGAAACCAGACAAGGGTGGGGGCATTGTTTTCATGGACCATTGTAAATATGTTGAATATATGTCAGAACATCTAGATTCAACAGCTTACAAAATGGTAACTAAAAATGAAATCCAGAGGGCATATAAGAAAATCAGTAACACTCTAAATGATTTATTTTTAGAAGGAGTGATCGATACTGACACACACAAATATTTATTGATGCCTGCACCAAAAATTCCATCATTTTTTGGAACACCCAAGCTACACAAACGGCTGGATGCACCGCCATTTAGGCCTATTATTGACGGGAGGGGATCAGTGACCCAAGCGTGTGCTAAACTTGTTGACAGTGTTTTAAAACCTTTACTCCAAAGCGAGAAACATATCTGCAAGGACTCATGGTCCTTTTTAGAGAATATCAACAAACTTGCTTATAACGAGCATGTCTTGTTTTTGACAATAGATGTCAAAGACTTGTACACCGTAATACCACAGTCAGTAGGCATCGCTTGGGTCAGAGAGTACATGACAAGTAAAAATATAGGAGATGACTCTATATATTTAACTGAAACCCTCCTGGAACTAATTTTGGCTAATAACTATTTCATTTTTGAAAAACAATTCTACATCCAAACATCAGGCGTGGCTATGGGCTCACCTTGTGGTGGCTCATTTGCTAACGCAGTCATGGCACATTGGGAGTCCACAAAGTTGTTTAAAGATGATTTATTTTTAAAACATGTCACCTGGTATACTCGTTACCAGGATGACATTTTTTGCATTTGGGACGGTAAAACAGAAGATATTCCCTTATTTATGGACAGAATCAACACAACAACGGACTTTTTAGAATTCACACATAGCATAAGTGACATCCAGATTAATTATTTGGACATCTTACTTATAAAAGACAGAGCAAATAAGAGATTCAAAAGTTGTATATATAGAAAACCCACCTATTCTAATTCACTCCTTCACTTCACAAGTAATCATCCATTCTATCAAAAGAAAGCAGTCATAAAAGGCCAATTAGTAAGAGCTGCACGTATGATTACAGACATACAGGATTTTAGTAATGAGTGTACAAAACTCACTAACATGTTTGAGTCAAGAGGATATCCGTCCTCGTTGATAACAAATATAGTCACAGAAGTGACCCAAAAAAGAGAATCAGGCCATTTTTTCCCTTTACTTTCAGGATTAGGGACAGCCTCTATTGGCATTAACGAGGACCAGGGGACCATTGACTTAAACTTGTCCGTTACAATAGAAACAACAAAAGACAAGTTTACTACTAGTTTTTTGCAGACTTATTCTTTGGATTCCTTACAAATAAGAGATATAATTCAAAAAAACTGGGACATCATTAAAAATGATAGAAGTCTATGCTTTCTTTTGGAGGAACGTCCAACAATTACATATAGACGAGGTCAAAACATGAAATCTATCTTGGAAAAAGTAAAACCTCGTGTCACTTGCACTAAACCACAAGGAATGTTTAAATGCGGCTTTTGTACCCAGTGCAAACACATTAAGGTCACGAACAGTTGTAGTATCAATGATAAACATTACAAAATCACAGGGCGTTTCAATTGTGAAACAAAATCTGTGGTGTATGGTGCCCTATGCAATCATTGTAAAGCATTCTATATCGGTAAAACCGAGAGGATGCTGAAGCATAGGATTTACGAACACCAATATGCTATAAAGAAGAATGATGTCAATAACGCACTGGCTAGGCATAGTATGGAATTTAGTGGTCATACTTTTAGTTATTTAATTTTACAACATAGGGAACAAGACATCAGGGGGGGCCCATGGCAAACACGCCTTGAAATAGATGAACTCTTGTGGCAGATACGCACAAGAGCTCACCTGTTCCCAGGTATAAATGAAACACAATCAATAAAATGTGTTTTAAAATGGCTCTCCTATAACAGATAAAGTCTCTTTTTAACATCTGGGACAAAAGGGTTTTCAAATGAACATTATTGTATCTTATACTATCACCAGGCTTTCAATAACATTTAGTCAATTTCTCCGGTCATATACAGTAAAGTGTCACATGGAACGTGGCATTAAATTTATCCAGAACTAGACACATATCATACAGTCTGTTAGACAAATTTTGTAGGGAAGCTGTTTGTGTTTATACAGTTGTTTAAACATTCGTAAGCAAAGAAGGCAACTCCCTTCTTAGATGTTTTATAGTATTTATTACTAATCCTTTGTAGTTTTTTGTATAAATTTTATAAAAATTCCATACAAATGTAAATATATACATATATACTTTTTTCAATGAGTTCCAAACTGAAACATCATATTGTATGGTTTTTATACAGAATGCTTAGTTTTTTAAGGCTAGCAACACACAGAACATTATCGCTATTTTAGGTTGTGTGTATTCATTTTTTATTTTAAGGTTTCCATGGTTTTTAATCAGGAATGTAACTACAACCTTGTTGATTGGTTTAAACGTATCAGCATTATTATTTAAACAGCAGTGATATGTCATCCCACTGTTTGTTTGTCTGAAGAAGGCGAGTCATTTGATTTGCCGAAAGCGCTTACGTACATTGGAAATTAAACTTGTGAAATTACCGGACTCTCTCATTGTGTTCCAACTGCCTTACTCCTTTCATCAGTTCGTGGTTTTTCTTGTTGGTCTGAGTGTATTCTTTATACCACAGCCGCAGTTTGCCTGTACTGTTTTCTCAGGGCCCCACTACACACTGCTGTATTCTTTATACCACAGGCACAGTTTGTCTGTACTGTTATCCCCGACCCCACTCCACACTGCTGTATTCTTTATACCACAGGCACACGTTGTCTATACAGTTATTGCAGGGCCCCACTCCATACTATTGTATTCTTTATCCCACAAGCACAGCTTGTGTACACTGTTATCCCAGGGCCCCACTCTGTGCTGCTCTATTCCATATACCACAGACACAGATTCTCTGTACTGTTATCCCAGGTCCACATTCCACACTGCTGTATTTTTTATACCACAGGCGTAGTTTGTCTGTACTGTTACCCAGGGCCCCACTCCACACTGCTGCATTCTTTATACCACAGGCACACTTTATCTATACTGTTATCACAGGACACCACTACATACTGTTGTATTCTTTATCGCACAAGCACAGTTTGTCTATACTGTTATCCCAGGGTCCTGCTCCACACTTCTGTATTCTATATACAACAGGCACAGTTTGTCTGTACTGTTATCCCAAAGCCCCACTCCACACTACTGTATTCTTTATACCACAGGCTTAGTTTTTACTGTTATCCCAGGGACCAACTCCACACTGATGTATTCTTTATACCACAGGCAATATTTGTCTATACTGTTATTGCAGGGCCCCACTCCATTCTGTTGTATTCTTTATCCCACAAGCACAGTTTCTCTATACTGTTATCCCAGGGCCCCACTCCACACTGCTGTATTCTTTATACCACAGGTGCAGTTTTTACTGTTATCCCAGTGCCCCATTCCACACTGCTGCATTCTTTATATCACATGTGCAGTTTGTCTGTACTGTTATCCCAGGGCCCCACTCCATACTGTTGTATTATTTATCCCATAAGCACAATTTGTCTATACTGTTATCCCAGGGCCCCACTCCGCACTGCTGTATTCTTTATACCACAGGTGCAGTTTGTCTGTACTGTTATCCCAGGGCTCCACTCCATACTGTTATATTCTTTATCCCAAAAGTACAGTTTGTCTACACTGTTATCCCAATGCCCCACTCCACACAGCTATATTCTTTATACCACAGGTGCAGTTTGTCTGTACTGCTATCACAGGACCCCACTACACACTGCTGTATTATTTATACCACAGGTGCAGTTTGTCTGTACTGTTATCCCAGGGCCCCACTCCATACTGTTGTATTATTTATCCCACAAGCACAGTTTGTCTATACTGTTATCCCAGGGCCCCAATCCACACTGCTGTATTCTTTATACCACAGGCGCAGTTTGTGTGTACTGTTATCCCAAGGTCCCACTCCATACTGTTGTATTCTTTATACCACAGGCACAGTTTGTCTGTACTGTTATTCCATGGCCTCACTCCACACTGCTGTATTTTTTATACCACAGGTACACTTTTTCTATACTGTTATCGCAGGACCTTACTCCACGCTGCTGTATTCTTTATACCACAGGTACATTTTGTCTATAATGTTATCAAAGGGCCCCACTCCATACTGTTGTATTAGTTATACCACAAGCACAGTTTGTCTATACTGTTATCCCAGGGCCCCACTCTGCACCACTGTATTCTTTATACCACAGGTGCAGTTTGTCTCTACTGTTATCGCAGGGCCCCACTCCACACTGCTGCATTCTTTATACCACAGGTGCAGTTTGTCTGTACTGTTATTCAAGGGCCCCACTCCATACTGTTGTATTATGTATCCCACAAGCACAGTTTGTCTATACTGTTATCCCAGGGCCCCACACCGCACTGCAGTATTCTTTATACCACAGGTGCTGTTTCTGTGTACTGTTATCCCAGGGCCCCACTCCACACTGCTGTATTCTTTATACCATAGGCACAGTCTGTACTGTTATCCCAGGGCCCCATTCTACAATGCTGTATTCTTTATACCACAGGGACACTTTGTCTATACTGTTATCGCAGGGCCCCACTCCATACTGTTATATTCTTTATCCCATGAGCACAGTTTGTCTATACTGTTATCCCAGGGCCCCACTCCACACTGCTGTATTCTGTATAACACAGGCACAGTTTGTCTGTACTGTTATCCCAGGGCCTCACTCCACACTGCTGTATTCTTTATACCACAGGCACAGTTTGTCTGTACTGTTATCCCAGGGCCCCATTCCACACTGCTGTATTCTTTATACCACAGGCACACTTTGTCTATACTATTATCGCAGGGCCCCACTCCATACTGTTGTATTATTTATCCCACAAGCACAGTTTGTCTATAATGTTATCCCAGGGCCCCACTCCACACTGCTGTATTCTTTATACCACAGGCGCAGTTTGTCTGTACTGTTATCCCAGGGCTCCACTACACACTGCTGTATGCTTTATACCACAGGCACAGTTTGTCTGTACTGTTATCCCGGACCCCACTCCACACTGCTGTATTCTTTATACCACAGGCACACTTTGTCTATGCAGTTATTGCAGGGCCCCACTCCATACTATTGTATTCTTTATACCACAAGCACAGTTTGTCTATACTGTTATCCCAGGGCCCCACTCTGTTCTGCTCTATTCCATATACCACAGACGCAGTTTCTCTGTACTGTTATCCCAGGGCCCCACTCCACACTGCTGTATTTTTTATACCACAGGCGTAGTTTGTCTGTACTGTTACCCAGGGCCCCACTCCACACTGCTGCATTTTTTATACCACAGGCACACTTTATTTATACTGTTATCACAGGACACCACTACATACTGCTGTATTCTTTATCCCACAAGCACAGTTTGTCTATACTGTTATCCCAGGGCCCCGCTCCACACTGCTGTATTCTATATACCACAGGCACAGTTTGTCTGTACTGATATCCCAAAGCCCCACTCCACACTGCTGTATTCTTTATACCACAGGCGCAGTTTTTACTGTTATCTCAGGGACCAACTCCACACTGATGTATTCTTTATACCACAGGCACACTTTGTCTATACTGTTCTTGCAGTGCCCCACTCCATGCTGTTGTATTCTTTATCCCACAAGCACAGTTTCTCTATACTGTTATCCCAGGGCCCCACTCCACACTGCTGTATTCTATATACCACAGGCACAGTGTTTCTGTACTGTTATCCCAGGGCCCCACTCCACACTGCTGTATTCTTTATACCACTGGTGCAGTTTTTACTGTTATCCCAGGGCCCCACTCCACACTGCTGCATTCTTTATATCACATGTGCAGTTTGTCTGTACTGTTATCCCAGGGCCCCACTCCATACTGTTGTATTATTTATCCCACAAGCACAATTTGTCTATACTGTTATCCCAGGGCTCCACTCCACACTGCTGTATTTTTTATACCACAGGTGCAGTTTGTGTGTACTGTTTGACCAAGGCCCCACTCCATACTGTTGTATTTTTTATACCACATGTGCAGTTTCTATGAATTGTTATCCCAGGGGCCCACTCCACACTGCTGTATTCTTTATACCACAGGGACACTTTGTCTATACTGTTATCGCAGGGCCCCACTCCACACTGTTGTATTCTTTATCCCATGAGCACAGTTTGTCTATACTGTTATCCCAGGGCCCCACTCCACACTGCTGTATTCTGTATACCACAGGCGCAGTTTGTCTGTACTGTTATCCCAGGGCCCCACTGCTGTTTGTTTACACAGGCGCAGTTTGTCTGTACTGTTATCCAAGGGCCCCACTCCACACTGCTGTATTCTTTATACCACAGGTGCAGTTTGTCTGTACTGTTATCCCAGGGCCCCATTCCACACTGCTGTATTCTTTATACCACAGGCACACTTTGTCTATACTATTATTGCAGGGCCCCACTCCATACTGTTGTATTATTTATCCCACAAGCACAGTTTGTCTATAATGTTATCCCAGGGCTCCACTCCACACTGCTGTATTCTTTATACCACAGGCGCAGTTTGTCTCTACTGTTATCCCAGGGCTCCACTGCACACTGCTGTATTCTTTATACCACAGGCACAGTTTCTGTGTACTGTTATCCCGGACCCCACTCCACACTGCTGTATTCTTTATACCACAGGCACACTTTGTTTATACAGTTATCGCAGTGCCCCCTCCATACTATTGTATTCTTTATCCCACAAGCACAGTTTGTCTATACTGTTATCCCAGGGCCCCACTCTGTGCTGCTCTATTCCATATACCACAGATGCAGTTTCTCTATACTGTTATCCCAGGGCCCCACTCCACACTGCTGTATTTTTTATACCACAGGCATAGTTTGTCTGTACTGTTACCCAGGGCCCCACTCCACACTGCTGCATTCTTTATACCACAGGCACACATTATCTATACTGTTATCACAGGACACCACTACATACTGTTGTATTTGTTATCCCACAAGCACAGTTTGTCTATACTGTTATCTCAGGGCCCCACTCCACACTGCTGTATTTTGTATACCAAAGGCGCAGTTTGTCTGTACTGTTATCCCAAATGCACACTCCACACTGCTGTATTCTTTATACCACAGGCACACTTTGTCTATACTGTTATTGCAGGGCCCCACTCCATGCTGTTGTATTCTTTATCCCACAAGCACAGTTTCTCTATACTGTTATCCCAGGGCCCCACTCCACACTGCTGTATTCTGTATAGCACTGGCGCAGTTTGTCTGTACTCTTATCCCTGGGCCCCACTCCACACTGCTGTATTCTTTATACCACAGGTGGAGTTTTTACTGTTATCCCAGGGCCCCACTCCACACTGCTGCATTCTTTATATCACAGGTGCAGTTTGTCTGTACTGTTATCCCAGGGCTCCACTCCATACTGTTGTATTATTTATCCCACAAGCACAGTTTGTCTATACTGTTATCCCAGGGCCCCATTTCACACTGCTGTATTCTTTATACCACAGGTGCAGTTTCTCTGTACTGTTATCCCAGGGCCCCACTCCACACTGCTTATTGTTTATACCACAGGCACAGTTTGTACTGTTATCCCAGGGCCCATTCTACACTGCTGTATTCTTTATACCACAGGGACACTTTGTCTATACTGTTATCGCAGGGCCCCACTCCATACTTTTGTATTCTTTATCCCACGAGCATAGTTTGTCTATACTGTTATCCCAGGGCCCCAATCCACACTGCTGTATTCTGTATAACACAGGCGCAGTTTGTCTGTACTGTAATCCCAGGGCCCCACTCCACACTGCTGTATTCTTTATACCATAGGCGCAATTTGTCTGTACTGTTATCAAAGGGCCCCACTCCATACTGCTGTATTCTTTATACCATAAGTGCAGTTTGTCTGTACTGTTATCCCAGCGCCCCATTCCACACTGCTGTATTCTTTATACCACAGGCACACTTTGTCTATACTATTATCACAGGGCCTCACTCCATACTGTTGTATTATTTATCCCACAAGCACAGTTTGTCTATAATTTTATCCCAGGGCCCCACTCCACACTGCTGCATTCTTTATACCACAGGCGCAGTTTGTCTGTACTGTTATTCCAGGGCCCTACTACACACTGCTGTATTCTTTATACCATAAGCGCAGTTTGTCTGTACTGTTATCCCAGCGCCCCATTCCACACTGCTGTATTCTTTATACCACAGGCAGACTTTGTTTATACTATTATCACAGGGCCTCACTCCATACTGTTGTATTATTTATCCCACAAGCACAGTTTGTCTATAATGTTATCCCGGAACCCACTCCACACTGCTGTATTCTTTATACCACAGGCACACTTTGTCTATACAGTTATCGCAGGGCCCCAATCCATACTATTGTATTCTTTATCCCACAAGCACAGTTTGTCTATACTGTTATCCCAGGGCCCCACTCTGTGCTGCTCTATTCCATATACCGCAGACGCAGTTTCTCTGTTCTGTTATCCCAGGGACACACTCCACACTGCTGTATTTTTTATACCACAGGTGTAGTTTGTCTGTACTGTTACCCAGAGCCCCACTCCACACTGCTGTATTCTTTATACCGCAGGCACACTTTATCTATACTGTTATCAATGGACACCACTACATACTGTTGTATTGTTTATCCCACAAGCACAGTTTGTCTATACTGTTATCCCAGGGCCCCACTCCACACTGCTGTATTCTATATACCACAGGCGTAGTTTGTCTGTACTGTTATCCCAAAGCCCCACTCCACACTGCTGTATTCTTTATACCACAGGCACAGTTTTTACTGTTATCCCAGGGACCAACTCCACACTGATGTATTCTTTATACCACAGGTGCAGTTTGTCTGTACTGTTATCCCAAGGCCCCGCTCCATACTGTTGTATTCTTTATACCACAGGTGCAGTTTCTCTGTATTGTTATCACAGGGCCCCACTCCACACTGCTGTATTCTTTATACCACAGGCACAGTTTGTACTGTTATTCCAGGGCCCCATTCTACACTGCTGTATTTTTTATACCACAGGGACACTTTATCTATACTGTTATCACAGGGCCCCACTCCATACTGTTGTATTCTTTATCCCATGAGCACAGTTTGTCTATACTGTTATCCCAGGGCCCCACTCCACACTGCTGTATTCTGTATAACACAGGCGCAGTTTGTCTGTACTGTTATCCCAGGGCCCCACTCCACACTGCTGTATTATTTATACCACAGGCGCAGTTTGTCTGTACTGTTATCCCAGGGCCCCATTCCACACTGCTGTATTCTTTATACCACAGGCACACTTTGTCTATACTATTATCGCAGGGCCCCACTCCATACTGTTGTATTATTTATCCCACAAGCACAGTTTGTCTATAATGTTATCCCAGGGCTCCACTCCACACTGCTGTATTCTTTATACCACAGGCGCAGTTTGCCTGTACTGGTTTCCAGGGCCCCACTACACACTGCTGTATTCTTTATACCACAGGCACAGTTTGTCTGTACTGTTATCCCGGACCCCACTCCACACTGCTGTATTCTTTATACCACAGGCACACTTTGTCTATACAGTTATTGCAGGGCCCCACTCCATACTATTGTATTCTTTATCCCACAAGCACAGTTTGTCTATACTGTTATCCCAATGCCCCACTCCACACAGCTATATTCTTTATACCACAGGTGCAGTTTGTCTGTACTGCTATCACAGGACCCCACTACACACTGCTGTATTATTTATACCATAGGTGCAGTTTCTCTATACTGTTATCCCAGGGTCCCACTCCACACTGCTCTATTCTATATACCACAGACGCTGTGTTTCTGTACTGTTATCCCAGGGCCCCACTCCACACTGCTGTATTCTTTATACCACAGGTGCAGTTTTTACTGCTATCCCAGGTCCCCACTCCACACTGCTGCATTCTTTATATCACATGTGCAGTTTGTCCGTACTGTTATCCCAGGGCCCCACTCCATACTGTTGAATTATTTATTCCACAAGCACAATTTGTCTATACTGTTATCCTAGGGCCCTACTCCACACTGCTGTATTCTTTATACCACAGGTGCAGTTTGTCTGTACTGTTATACCAAGGCCCCACTCCATACTGTTGTATTCTTTATACCACAGGTGCAGTTTCTCTATACTGTTATCCCAGGGTCCCACTCCACACTGCTCTATTCTATATACCACAGGCGCAGTGTTTCTGTACTGTTATCCCAGGGCCCCACTCCACACTGCTGTATTCTTTATACCACAGGTGCAGTTTTTACTGTTATCCCAGGTCCCCACTCCACACTGCTGCATTCTTTATATCACATGTGCAGTTTGTCAGTACTGTTATCCCAGGGCCCCACTCCATACTGTTGTATTATTTATCCCACAAGCACAATTTGTCTATACTGTTATCCCAGGGTCCCACTCCACGCTGCTCTATTCTATATACCACAGGCGCAGTGTTTCTGTACTGTTATCCCAGGGCCCCACTCCACACTGCTGTATTCTTTATACCACAGGTGTAGTTTTTACTGTTATCCCAGGTCCCCACTCCACACTGCTGCATTCTTTATATCACATGCGCAGTTTGTCCGTACTGTTATCCCAGGGCCCCACTCCATACTGTTGTATTATTTATCCCACAAGCACAAATTGTCTATACTGTTATCCCAGGGCCCTACTCCACACTGCTGTATTCTTTATACCACAGGTGCAGTTTGTCTGCACTGTTATACCAAGGCCCCACTCCGTACTGTTGTATTCTTTATACCACAGGTGCAGTTTCTCTATACTGTTATACCAGGGTCCCACTCCACACTGCTCTATTCTATATACTACAGGCGCAGTGTTTCTGTACTGTTATCCCAGGGCCCCACTCCACACTGCTGTATTCTTTATACCACAGGTGCAGTTTTTACTGTTACCCAGGTCCCCACTCCACACTGCTGCATTCTTTACATCACAGGCAGTTTGTCTATACTGTTATCCCAGGGCCCCACTCCATACTGTTGTATTATTTATCCCACAAGCACAATTTGTCTATACTGTTATCCCAGGGCCTCACTCCACACTGCTGTATTCTTTATACCACAGGTGCAGTTTGTCTATACTGTTATCCCAGGGCCCCACTCCACACTGCTGCATTCTGTATAACACAGGTGCAGTTTGTCTGTACTGTTATTCCAGGGTCCTACTACACACTGCTGTATTTTTTATACCACAGGCACACTTTGTCTATACAGTTATCGCAGGGCCCCACTCCATACTATTGTATTCTTTATCCCACAAGCACAGTTTGTCTATGCTGTTATCCCAGGGCCCCACTCTGTGCTGCTCTATTCCATATACCGCAGATGCAGTTTCTCAGTTCTGTTATCCCAGGGCCCCATTCCACACTGCTGTATTCTTTTTACCACAGGAACACTTTGTCTATACTATTATTGCAGGCCCCCACTCCATACTGTTGTATTATTTATCCCACAAGCACAGTTTGTCTATAATGTTATCCCAGGGCCTCACTCCACACTGCTGTATTCTTTATACCACAGGCGCAGTTTGTCTGTACTGTTATCCCAGGACCCCACTACACACTGCTGTATTCTTTAGACCACAGGCACAGTTTGTCTGTACTGTTATACCAGACCCCACTCCATACTGCTGTATTTTTATACCACATGCACACTTTGTCTATACAGTTATCGCAGGGCCCCACTCCATACTATTGTATTCTTTATCCCACAAGCACAGTTTGTCTATACTGTTATCCCAGGGCACCACTCTGTGCTGCTCTATTCCGTATACCACAGACGCAGTTTCTCCCTACTGTTATCCCAGGGCCCCACTCCACACTGCTGTATTTTTTATACCACAGGCGTAGTTTGTCTGTACTGTTACCCAGGGCCCCACTCCACACTGCTGCATTCTTTATACCACAGGCACACTTTATCTATACTGTTATCACAGGACACCACTACATAGTGTTGTATTCTTTATCCCACAAGCACAGTTTGTCTATACTGTTATCCCAGGGCCCCGCTCCACACTGCTGTATTCTTTATACCACAGGCACAGTTTTTACTGTTATCCCAGGGACCAACTCCACACTGATGTATTCTTTATTCCACAGGCACACTTTGTCTATACTGTTATTGCAGGGCCCCACTCCATGCTGTTGTATTCTTTATCCCACAAGTACAGTTTCTCTATACTGTTATCTCAGGGCGCCACTCCACACTGCTGTATTCTATATAGCACAGACACAGTTTGTCTATACTGTTATCCCAGGGCCCCACTCCACACTGCTGTATTCTTTATACCACAGGTGCAGTTTTTACTGTTATCCCAGGGCCCCACTCCACACTGCTGCATTCTTTATATCACATGTGCAGTTTGTCTGTACTGTTATCCCAGGGCCCCACTCCATACCGTTGTATTATTTATCCCACAAGCACAATTTGTCTATACTGTTATCCCAGGGCCCCACTCCGCACTGCTGTATTCTTTATACCACAGGTGCAGTTTGTCTGTACTGTTATCCCAAGGCCCCACTCCATACTGTTGTATTCTTTATACCACAAATGCAGTTTCTCTGTATTGTTATCCCAGGTCCCCACTCCACACTGCTGTATTCTTTATACCACAGGGACACTTTGTCTATACTGTTATTGCTGGGCCCCACTCCACACTGTTGTATTCTTTATCCCATGAGCACAGTTTGTCTATACTGTTATCCCAGGGCCCCACTCAACAGTACTGTATTCTGTATAACACAGGCGCAGTTTGTCTGTACTGTTATCCCAGGGCCCCACTCCACACTGCTGTATTCTTTATACCACAGGTGTAATTTGTCTGTACTGTTATCAAAGGGCCCCACTCCACACTGCTGTATTCTTTATACCACAGGTGCAGTTTGTCTGTACTGTTATCCCAGGGCCCCATTCCACACTGCTGTATTCTTAATACCACAGGCACAGTTTTTCTGTACTGTTATCAGAGAGCCCCACTCCACACTGCTGCATTCTTTATACCACAGGCACAGTTTGTCTGTACTGTTATCCCACGGCCCCACTCCACACTGCTGCATTCTTTATACCACAGGCACAGTTTGTCTATACTGTTATTCCAGGGCCCCACTCCACACTGCTGTATTTTTTATACCACAGGTACAGTTTGCTAATACTGTTATTCCAGGGCCCCACTCCACACTGCTGTATTATTTACATCACAGGCACTGTTTGTCTATAGTGTTATCAAAGGGCCCCACTCCATACTGTTGTATTATTTATACCACAAGCACAGTTTGTCTATACTGTTATCCCAGGGCCCCACTCCACACTGCTGTATTCTTTATACCACAGGTGCAGTTTGTCTGTACTGTTATCCCAGGGTCCCACTCCACACTGCTGTATTATTTATACCACAGGTGCAGTTTGTCTGTACTGTTATCCCAGGGCCCCACTCCATACTGTTGTATTATTTATCCCACAAGCACAGTTTGTCTATACTGTTATCCCAGGGCCCCACTCCACACTGCTGTATTCTTTATACCACAGGTGCAGTTTGTCTGTACTGTTATCCCAGGGCCCCACTCCACACTGCTGTATTCTTTATACCACAGGTGCAGTTTGTCTGTACTGTTATCCCAGGGCCCCACTCCACACTGCTGTATTCTTTATACCACAGGCACACTTTGTCTATACTGTTATCGCAGGGCCCCACTCCATACTGTTGTATTCTTTATCCCACAAGCACAGTTTGTCTATACTGTTATCCCAGGGCCCCACTCCACACTGCTGTATTCTTTATACCTCAGGCACAGTTTTTCTGTACTGTTATCCCAGGGCCCCACTCCACACTGCTGTATTCTTTATACCACAGGTGCAGTTTGTCTGTACTGTTATCCCAGGGCCCCATTCCACACTGCTGTATTCTTTATACCACAGGCACACTTTGTCTATACTATTATCACAGGGCCCCACTCCATACTGTTGTATTATTTATCCCATAAGCAAAGTTTCTCTATACTGTTATCCCAGGGCCCCGCTCCACACTGCTGTATTCTATATACCACAGGTGCAGTTTGTCTGTACTGTTATCCCAGGGCCCCACTCCACACTGCTGTATTCTTTATACCACAGGCACAGTTTGTCTGTACTGTTATCCCAGGGCCCCATTCCACACTGCTGTATTCTTTATACCACAGGCACACTTTGTCTATACTATTATCGCAGGGCCCCACTCCATACTGTTGTATCCTTTATCCCACAAGCACAGTTTGTCTATACTGTTATCCCAGGGCCGCACTCCACACTGCTGTATTCTTTATACCACAGGGGCAGTTTGTCTGTACTGTTATCCCAGGGCCCCATTCCACACTGCTGTATTCTTTATACCACAGGCACAGTTTGTCTGTACTGTTATCCCAGGGCCCCACTCCACACTGCTGTATTCTTTATACCACAGGCACAGTTTGTCTGTACTGTTATCCCAGGGCCCCACTTCACACTGCTGTATTCTTTATACCACAGGTGCAGTTTCTCTGTACTGTTATCCCAGGGCCCCACTCCACACTGCTATATTCTTTATACCACAGGCACAGTTTGTCTATACTGTTATCCCAGGGCCCCACTCCACACTGCTGTATTCTTTACTCCACAGGCACAGTTTGTCTATACTGTTATCCCAGGGCCCCACTCCACACTGCTGTATTCTTTATACCACAGGTACAGTTTGTCTATACTGTTATCCCAGGGCCCCACTCCACAATGCTGTATTCTTTATACCACAGGTACAGTTTGTCTATACTGTTATCTCAGGGCCCCGCTCCACATTGCCGTACTCTTTATACCACAGGCACAGTTTGTCTGTACTGTTATCTCAGGGCCCCGCTCCACATTGCCGTACTCTTTATACCACAGGCACAGTTTGTCTGTACTGTTATCCCAGGGCCCCACTCCACAATGCTGTATTCTTTATACCACAGGCACACTTTGTCTATACTGTTATTGCAGGGCCCCACTCCATGCTGTTGTATTCTTTATCCCACAAGCACAGTTTCTCTATACTGTTATCCCAGGGCCCCACTCCACACTGCTGTATTCTTTATACCACAGGCAGTTTGTCTGTACTGTTATCCCAGGGCCCCACTCCACAATGCTGTATTCTTTATACCACAGGCACAGTTTGTCTGTACTGTTATCTCAGGGCACCGCTCCACATTGCCGTACTCTTTATACCACAGGCACAGTTTGTCTATACTGTTATCCTGGGGCCCATTCCACACTGTTGCATTCTTTATACCACAGGCACAGTTTGTCTATACTGTTATCCCAGGTTCCCACTCCACACTGCTGTATTCTTTATACCACAGGCACAGTTTGTCTGTACTGTTATCCCAGGGCCCCACTTCACACTGCTGTATTCTTTATACCACAGGTGCAGTTTGTCTGTACTGTTATCCCAGGGCCCCACTCCACACTGCTGTATTCTTTATACCACAGGGACACTTTGTCTATACTGTTATCACAGGGCCCCACTCCATACTGTTGTATTCTTTATCCCATGAGCACAGTTTGTGTATACTGTTATCCCAGGGCCCCACTCCACACTGCTGTATTCTTTATACCTCAGGCACAGTTTTTCTGTACTGTTATCAGAGAGCCCCATTCCACACTGCTGCATTCTTTATACCACAGGCACAGTTTGTCTGTACTGTTATTCCACGGCCTCACTCCACACTGCTGTATTCTTTATACCACAGGCACAGTTTGTCTGTACTGTTATCCTGTTATCCCAGGGCCCCACTCCACACTGCTGTATTTTTTATACCACAGGTCTATACTGTTATCACAGGGCCCCACTCCATGCTGTTGTATTCTTTATCCCACAAGCACAGTTTCTCTATACTGTTATCCCAGGGCCCCACTCCACACTGCTGTATTCTATATACCACAGGTGCAGTTTGTCTGTACTGTTATCCCAGGGCCCCACTCCACACTGCTGTATTCTTTATACCACAGGCGCAGTTTGTCTGTACTGTTATCCCAGGGCCCCACTCCATACTGTTGTATTATTTATCCCACAAGCACAGTTTGTCTATACTGTTATCCCAGGGCCCCACACCACACTGCTGTATTCTTTATACCACAGGTGCAGTTTGTCTGTACTGTTATCCCAGGGCCCCACTCCACACTGCTGTATTCTTTATACCACAGGTGCAGTTTGTCTGTACTGTTATCCCAGGGCCCCACTCCACACTGCTGTATTCTTTATACCACAGTTGCAGTTTGTCTATACTGTTATCCCAGGGCCCTGCTCCACACTGCTGTAGTCTTTATACCACAGGCACAGTTTGTCTGTACTGTTATCCCAAGGCCCCACTCCATACTGTTGTATTCTTTATACCACAGGTGCAGTTTCTCTGTATTGTTATCCCAGGGCCCCACTCCACACTGCTGTATTCTTTATACCACAGGCACAGTTTGCACTGTTATCCCAGGGCCCCATTCTACACTGCTGTATTTTTTATACCACAGGGACACTTTGTCTATACTGTTATCGCAGGGCCCCACTCCATACTGTTGTATTCTTTATCCCATGAGCACAGTTTGTCTATACTGTTATCCCAGGGCCCCACTCCACACTGCTGTATTCTGTATAACACAGGCGCAGTTTGTCTGTACTGTTATCCCAGGGCCCCACTCCACACTGCTGTATTCTTTATACCACAGGCGCAGTTTGTCTGTACTGTTATCCCAGGGCCCCATTCCACACTGCTGTATTCTTTATACCACAAGCACACTTTGTCTATACTATTATCACAGGGCCCCACTCCATACTGTTGTATTATTTATCCCACAAGCACAGTTTGTCTATAATGTTATCCCAGGGCCCCACTCCACACTGCTGTATTCTTTATACCACAGGAGCAGTTTGCCTGTACTGTTTTCTCAGGGCCCCACTACACACTGCTGTATTCTTTATACCACAGGCACAGTTTGTCTGTACTGTTATCCCCGACCCCACTCCACACTGCTGTATTCTTTATACCACAGGCACACGTTGTCTATACAGTTATTGCAGGGCCCCACTCCATACTGTTGTAATCTTTATCCCACAAGCACAGTTTGTGTACACTGTTATCCCAGGGCCCCACTCTGTGCTGCTCTATTCCATATACCACAGACACAGTTTCTCTGTACTGTTATCCCAGGTCCACATTCCACACTGCTGTATTTTTTATACCACAGGCGTAGTTTGTCTGTACTGTTACCCAGGGCCCCACTCCACACTGCTGCATTCTTTATACCACAGGCACACTTTATCTATACTGTTATCACAGGACACCACTACATACTGTTGTATTCTTTATCCCACAAGCACAGTTTGTCTATACTGTTATCCCAGGGTCCCGCTCCACACTGCTGTATTCTATATACCACAGGCACAGTTTGTCTGTACTGTTATCCCAAAGCCCCACTCCACACTGCTGTATTCTTTATACCACAGGCACAGTTTTTACTGTTATCCCAGGGACCAACTCCACACTGATGTATTCTTTATACCACAGGCACACTTTGTCTATACTGTTATTGCAGGGCCCCACTCCATTCTGTTGTATTCTTTATCCCACAAGCACAGTTTCTCTATACTGTTATCCCAGGGCCCCACTCCACACTGCTGTATTCTTTATACCACAGGTGCAGTTTGTCTGTACTGTTATCCCAGGGCCCCACTCCACACTGCTGTATTCTTTATACCACAGGTGCAGTTTGTCTGTACTGTTATCCCAGGGCCCCACTCCACACTGCTGTATTCTTTATACCACAGGTGCAGTTTGTCTGTACTGTTATCGCAGGGCTCCACTCCATACTGTTATATTCTTTATCCCACAAGTACAGTTTGTCTATACTGTTATTCCACGGCCTCACTCCACACTGCTGTATTCTTTATACCACAGGAGCAGTTTGTGTGTACTGTTATCACAGGACCCCACTACACACTGCTGTATTAATTATGCCACAGGTGCAGTTTGTCTGTACTGTTATCCCAGGGCCCCACTCCACACTGCTGTATTCTTTATACCACAGGTGCAGTTTGTCTGTACTGTTATCCCAAGGCCCCACTCCATACTGTTGTATTCTTTATACCACAGGCACAGTTTGTCTGTACTGTTATTCCACGGCCTCACTCCACACTGCTGTATTCTTTATACCACAGGTACACTTTGTCTATACTGTTATCGCAGGACACTACTCCACACTGCTGTATTCTTTATACCACAGGTACATTTTGTCTATAATGTTATCAAAGGGCCCCACTCCATACTGTTGTATTATTTATACCACAAGCACAGTTTGTCTATACTGTTATCCCAGGGCCCCACTCTACACCACTGTATTCTTTATACCACAGGTGCAGTTTGTCTGTACTGTTATCGCAGGGCCCCACTCCACACTGCTGCATTCTTTATACCACAGGTGCAGTTTGTCTGTACTGTTATCCAAGGGCCCCACTCCATACTGTTGTATTATTTATCCCACAAGCACAGTTTGTCTATACTGTTATCCCAGGGCCCCACACCGCACTGCTGTATTCTTTATACCACAGGTGCAGTTTGTCTGTACTGTTATCCCAAGGCCCCACTCCACACTGCTGTATTCTTTATACCACAGGCACAGTTTGTACTGTTATCCCAGGGCCCCATTCTACACTGCTGTATTCTTTATACCACAGGGACACTTTGTCTATACTGTTATCGCAGGGCCCCACTCCATACTGTTATATTCTTTATCCCATGAGCACAGTTTGTCTATACTGTTATCCCAGGGCCCCACTCCACACTGCTGTATTCTGTATAACACAGGCACAGTTTGTCTGTACTGTTATCCCAGGGCCCCACTCCACACTGCTGTATTCTTTATACCACAGGCGCAGTTTGTCTGTACTGTTATCCCAGGGCCCCATTCCACACTGCTGTATTCTTTATACCACAGGCACACTTTGTCTATACTATTATCGCAGGGCCCCACTCCATACTGTTGTATTATTTATCCCACAAGCACAGTTTGTCTATAATGTTATCCCAGGGCCCCACTCCACACTGCTGTATTCTTTATACCACAGGCGCAGTTTGTCTGTACTGTTATCCCAGGGCTCCACTACACACTGCTGTATTCTTTATACCACAGGCGCAGTTTGTCTGTACTGTTATCCCAGGGCTCCACTACACACTGCTGTATGCTTTATACCACAGACACACTTTGTCTATGCAGTTATTGCAGGGCCCCACTCCATACTATTGTATTCTTTATACCACAAGCACAGTTTGTCTATACTGTTATCCCAGGGCCCCACTCTGTTCTGCTCTATTCCATATACCACAGACGCAGTTTCTCTGTACTGTTATCCCAGGGCCCCACTCCACACTGCTGTATTTTTTATACCACAGGCGTAGTTTGTCTGTACTGTTACCCAGGGCCCCACTCCACACTGCTGCATTCTTTATACCACAGGCACACTTTATCTATACTGTTATCACAGGACACCACTACATACTGTTGTATTCTTTATCCCACAAGCACAGTTTGTCTATACTGTTATCCCAGGGCCCCGCTCCACACTGCTGTATTCTATATACCACAGGCACAGTTTGTCTGTACTGTTATCCCAAAGCCCCACTCCACACTGCTGTATTCTTTATACCACAGGTGCAGTTTTTACTGTTATCCCAGGGACCAACTCCACACTGATGTATTCTTTATACCACAGGCACACTTTGTCTATACTGTTATTGCAGGGCCCCACTCCATGCTGTTGTATTCTTTATCCCACAAGCACAGTTTCTCTATACTGTTATCCCAGGGCCCCACTCCACACTGCTGTATTCTATATACCACAGGCGCAGTTTGTCTGTACTGTTATCCCAGGGCCCCACTCCACACTGCTGTATTCTTTATACCACAAGCACAGTTTGTCTATACTGTTATCCCAGGGCCCCACACCACACTGCTGTATTCTTTATACCACAGGTGCAGTTTGTCTGTACTGTTATCCCAGGGCCCACTCCATACTGTTGTATTCTTTATACCACAGGTGCAGTTTCTCTGTATTGTTATCCCAGGGCCCCACTCCACACTGCTGTATTCTTTATACCACAGGCACAATTTGTCTGTACTGTTATCAAAGGGCCCCACTCCACACTGCTGTATTCTTTATACCACAGGTGCAGTTTTTCTGTACTGTTATCCCAGGGCCCCACTCCACACTGCTGTATTCTTTATTTCACAGGCACAGTTTGTCTATAATGTTATCCCAGGGCCCCACTCCACACTGCTGTATTCTGTATAACACAGGTGCAGTTTGTCTATACTATTATCACAGGGCCCCACTCCATACTGTTGTATTATTTATCCCACAAGCACAGTTTGTCTATAATGTTATCCCAGGGCCCCACTCCACACTACTGTATTCTTTATACCACAGGAGCAGTTTGCCTGTACTGTTTTCCCAGGGCCCCACTACACACTGCTGTATTCTTTATACCACAGGCACAGTTTGTCTGTACTGTTATCCCACGGCCCCACTCCACACTGCTGTATTCTTTATACCACAGGCACACTTTGTCTATACAGTTATTGCAGGGCCCCACTCCATATTATTGTATTCTTTATCCCACAAGCACAGTTTGTCTACACTGTTATCCCAGGGCCCCACTCCACACTGCTGTATTATTTATACCACAGATGCAGTTTCTCTGTACTGTTATCCCAGGTCCACATTCCACACTGCTGTATTTCTTATACCACAGGCATAGTTTGTCTGTACTGTTATCTCAGGGCCCAAGTCCATACTGTTGTATTATTTATCCCACAAGCACAGTTTGTCTATACTGTTATCCCAGGGCCCTGCTCCACACTGCTGTATTCTTTATACCACAGGCGCAGTTTGTGTGTACTGTTATCCTAGGTCCCACTTCATACTGTTGTATTCTTTATACCACAGGCACAGTTTGTCTGTACTGTTATCCCAGGGCCGCACTCCACACTGCTGTATTCTTTATACCACAGGTACACTTTGTCTATACTGTTATCGCAGGACACTACTCCACACTGCTGTATTCTTTATACCACAGGTACATTTTGTCTATAATGTTATCAAAGGGCCCCACTCCATACTGTTGTATTATTTATACCACAAGCACAGTTTGTCTATACTGTTATCCCAGGGCCCCACTCTACACCGCTGTATTCTTTATACCACAGGTGCAGTTTGTCTGTACTGTTATCGCAGGGCCCCACTCCACACTGCTGCATTCTTCATACCACAGGTGCAGTTTGTCTGTACTGTTATCCAAGGGCCCCACTCCATACTGTTGTATTATTTATCCCACAAGCACAGTTTGTCTATACTGTTATCCCAGGGCCCCACACCACACTGCTGTATTCTTTATACCACAGGTGCAGTTTGTCTGTACTGTTATCCCAAGGCCCCACTCCATACTGTTGTATTCTTTATACCACAAGTGCAGTTTCTCTGTATTGTTATCCCAGGGCCCCACTCCACACTGCTGTATTCTTTATACCACAGGCACAGTTTGTACTGTTATCCCAGGGCCCCATTCTACACTGCTGTATTCTTTATACCACAGGGACACTTTGTCTATACTGTTATCACAGGGCCCCACTCCATACTGTTGTATTCTTTATCCCATGAGCACAGTTTGTCTATACTGTTATCCCAGGGCCCCACTCCACACTGCTGTATTCTTTATACCACAGGCGCAGTTTGTCTGTACTGTTATCCCAGGGCCTCATTCCACACTGCTGTATTCTTTATACCACAGGCACACTTTGTCTATACTATTATCGCAGGGCCCCACTCCATACTGTTGTATTATTTATCCCACAAGCACAGTTTGTCTATAATGTTATCCCAGGGCCCCACTCCACACTGCTGTATTCTTTATACCACAGGTGCAGTTTGTCTGTACTGTTATCCCAAAGCCCCAATCCACACTGCTGTATTCTTTATACCACAGGTGCAGTTTTTACTGTTATCGCAGGGCCCCACTCCACACTGCTGCATTCTTCATACCACAGGTGCAGTTTGTCTGTACTGTTATACAAGGGCCCCACTCCATACTGTTGTATTATTTATCCCACAAGCACAGTTTGTCTATACTGTTATCCCAAGGCCCCACTCCATACTGTTGTATTCTTTGTACCACAGGTGCAGTTTCTCTGTATTGTTATCCCAGGGCTCCACTCCACACTGCTGTATTCTTTATACCACAGGCACAGTTTGCACTGTTATCCCAGGGCCCCATTCTACACTGCTGTATTCTTTATACCACAGGGACACTTTGTCTATACTGTTATCGCAGGGCCCCACTCCATACTGTTGTATTCTTTTTCCCATGAGCACAGTTTGTCTATACTGTTATCCCAGGGCCCCACTCCACACTGCTGTATTCTGTATAACACAGGCGCAGTTTGTCTGTACTGTTATCCCAGGGCCCCACTCCACACTGCTGTATTCTTTATACCACAGGCGCAGTTTGTCTGTACTGTTATCCCAGGGCCCCATTCCACACTGCTGTATTCTTTATACCACAAGCACACTTTGTCTATACTATTATCACAGGGCCCCACTCCATACTGTTGTATTATTTATCCCACAAGCACAGTTTGTCTATAATGTTATCCCAGGGCCCCACTCCACACTGCTGTATTCTTTATACCACAGGCGCAGTTTGCCTGTACTGTTTTCCCAGGGCCCCACTACACACTGCTGTATTCTTTATACCACAGGCACAGTTTGTCTGTACTGTTATCCCCGACCCCACTCCACACTGCTGTATTCTTTATACCACAGGCACACTTTGTCTATACAGTTATTGCAGGGCCCCACTCCATATTATTGTATTCTTTATCCCACAAGCACAGTTTGTCTACACTGTTATCCCAGGGCCCCACTCTGTGCTGCTCTATTCCATATACCACAGACGCAGTTTCTCTGTACTGTTATCCCAGGTCCACATTCCACACTGCTGTATTTTTTATACCACAGGCGTAGTTTGTCTGTACTGTTACCCAGGGCCCCACTCCACACTGCTGCATTCTTTATACCACAGGCACACTTTATCTATACTGTTATCACAGGACACCACTACATACTGTTGTATTCTTTATCCCACAAGCACAGTTTGTCTATACTGTTATCCCAGGGTCCCGCTCCACACTGCTGTATTCTATATACAACAGGCACAGTTTGTCTGTACTGTTATACCAAAGCCCCACTCCACACTACTGTATTCTTTATACCACAGGCACAGTTTTTACTGTTATCCCAGGGACCAACTCCACACTGATGTATTCTTTATACCACAGGCACAGTTTGTCTATACTGTTATTGCAGGGCCCCACTCCATTCTGTTGTATTCTTTATCCCACAAGCACAGTTTCTCTATACTGTTATCCCAGGGCCCCACTCCACACTGCTGTATTCTTTATACCACAGGTGCAGTTTTTACTGTTATCCCAGTGCCCCACTCCACACTGCTGCATTCTTTATATCACATGTGCAGTTTGTCTGTACTGTTATCCCAGGGCCCCACTCCATACTGTTGTATTATTTATCCCATAAGCACAATTTGTCTATACTGTTATCCCAGGGCCCCACTCCACACTGCTGTATTCTTTATACCACAGGTGCAGTTTGTCTGTACTGTTATCCCAGGGCTCCACTCCATACTGTTATATTCTTTATCCCAGAAGTACAGTTTGTCTATACTGTTATCCCAATGCCCCACTCCACACAGCTATATTCTTTATACCACAGGTGCAGTTTGTCTGTACTGCTATCACAGGACCCCACTAAACACTGCTGTATTATTTATACCACAGGTGCAGTTTGTCTGTATTGTTATCCCAGGGCCCCAATCCACACTGCTGTATTCTTTATACCACAGGCGCAGTTTGTGTGTACTGTTATCCCAAGGTCCCACTCCATACTGTTGTATTCTTTATACCACAGGCACAGTTTGTCTGTACTGTTATTCCACGGCCTCACTCCACACTGCTGTATTCTTTATACCACAGGTACACTTTTTCTATACTGTTATCGCAGGACCCTACTCCACACTGCTGTATTCTTTATACCACAGGTACATTTTGTCTATAATGTTATCAAAGGGCTCCACTCCATACTGTTGTATTAGTTATACCACAAGCACAGTTTGTCTATACTGTTATCCCAGGGCCCCACTCCACACTGCTGTATTCTTTATACCACAGGTGCAGTTTGTCTGTACTGTTATTCAAGGGCCCCACTCCATACTGTTGTATTATTTATCCCACAAGCACAGTTTGTCTATACTGTTATCCCAGGGCCCCACACCGCACTGCTGTATTCTTTATACCACAGGTGCAGTTTCTCTGTACTGTTATCCCAGGGCCCCACTCCACACTGCTGTATTCTTTATACCATAGGCACAGTCTGTACTGTTATCCCAGGGCCCCATTCTACACTGCTGTATTCTTTATACCACAGGGACACTTTGTCTATACTGTTATCGCAGGGCCCCACTCCATACTGTTATATTCTTTATCCCATGAGCACAGTTTGTCTATACTGTTATCCCAGGGCCCCACTCCACACTGCTGTATTCTGTATAACACAGGCACAGTTTGTCTGTACTGTTATCCCAGGGCCCCACTCCACACTGCTGTATTCTTTATACCACAGGCGCAGTTTGTCTGTACTGTTATCCCAGGGCCCCATTCCACACTGCTGTATTCTTTATACCACAGGCACACTTTGTCTATACTATTATCGCAGGGCCCCACTCCATACTGTTGTATTATTTATCCCACAAGCACAGTTTGTCTATAATGTTATCCCAGGGCCCCACTCCACACTGCTGTATTCTTTATACCACAGGCGCAGTTTGTCTGTACTGTTATCCCAGGGCTCCACTACACACTGCTGTATGCTTTATACCACAGGCACAGTTTGTCTGTACTGTTATCCCGGACCCCACTCCACACTGCTGTATTCTTTATACCACAGGCACAGTTTGTCTATACTGTTATCCCAGGGCCCCACTCTGTTCTGCTCTATTCCATATACCACAGACGCAGTTTCTCTGTACTGTTATCCCAGGGCCCCACTCCACACTGCTGTATTTTTTATACCACAGGCGTAGTTTGTCTGTACTGTTACCCAGGGCCCCACTCCACACTGCTGCATTCTTTATACCACAGGCACACTTTATCTATACTGTTATCACAGGACACCACTACATACTGCTGTATTCTTTATCCCACAAGCACAGTTTGTCTATACTGTTATCCCAGGGCCCCGCTCCACACTGCTGTATTCTATATACCACAGGCACAGTTTGTCTGTACTGTTATCCCAAAGCCCCACTCCACACTGCTGTATTCTTTATACCACAGGCGCAGTTTTTACTGTTATCCCAGGGACCAACTCCACACTGATGTATTCTTTATACCACAGGCACACTTTGTCTATACTGTTATTGCAGGGCCCCACTCCATGCTGTTGTATTCTTTATCCCACAAGCACAGTTTCTCTATACTGTTATCCCAGGGCCCCACTCCACACTGCTGTATTCTATATACCACAGGCGCAATTTGTCTGTACTGTTATCCCAGGGCCCCACTCCACACTGCTGTATTCTTTATACCACTGGTGCAGTTTTTACTGTTATGCCAGGGCCCCACTCCACACTGCTGCATTCTTTATATCACATGTGCAGTTTGTCTGTACTGTTATCCCAGGGCCTCACTCCATACTGTTGTATTATTTATCCCACAAGCACAATTTTTCTATACTGTTATCCCAGGGCTCCACTCCACACTGCTGTATTCTTTATACCACAGGTGCAGTTTGTCTGTACTGTTATACCAAGGCCCCACTCCATACTGTTGTATTCTTTATACCACATGTGCAGTTTCTATGAATTGTTATCCCAGGGGCCCACTCCAGACTGCTGTATTCTTTATACCACAGGGACACTTTGTCTATACTGTTATCACAGGGCCCCACTCCACACTGTTGTATTCTTTATCCCATGAGCACAGTTTGTCTATACTGTTATCCCAGGGCCCCACTCCACACTGCTGTATTCTGTATACCACAGGCGCAGTTTGTCTGTACTGTTATCCTAGGGCCCCACTCCACATTGCTGTATTGTTTATACCACAGGCGCAATTTGTCTGTACTGTTATTAAAGGGCCCCACTCCACACTGCTGTATTTTTTATACCACAGGTGCAGTTTGTCTGTACTGTTATCCCAGGGCCCCATTCCACACTGCTGTATTCTTTATACCACAGGCACACTTTGTCTATACTATTATTGCAGGGCCCCACTCCATACTGTTGTATTATTTATCCCACAAGCACAGTTTGTCTATAATGTTATCCCAGGGCTCCACTCCACACTGCTGTATTCTTTATACCACAGGCGCAGTTTGTCTCTACTGTTATCCCAGGGCTCCACTGCACACTGCTGTATTCTTTATACCACAGGCACAGTTTCTCTGTACTGTTATCCCAGACCCCACTCCACACTGCTGTATTCTTTATACCACAGGCACACTTTGTTTATACAGTTATCGCAGGGCCCCCTCCATACTATTGTATTCTTTATCCCACAAGCACAGTTTGTCTATACTGTTATCCCATGGCCCCACTCTGTGCTGCTCTATTCCATATACCACAGATGCAGTTTCTCTGTACTGTTATCCCAGGGCCCCACTCCACACTGCTGTATTTTTTATACCACAGGCGTAGTTTGTCTGTACTGTTACCCAGGGCCCCACTCCACACTGCTGCATTCTTTATACCACAGGCACATGTTATCTATACTGTTATCACAGGACACCACTACATACTGTTGTATTTGTTATCCCACAAGCACAGTTTGTCTATACTGTTATCTCAGGGCCCCACTCCACACTGCTGTATTTTGTATACCAAAGGCGCAGTTTGTCTGTACTGTTATCCCACACGCACACTCCACACTGCTGTATTCTTTATACCACAGGCACACTTTGTCTATACTGTTATTGCAGGGCCCCACTCCATGCTGTTGTATTCTTTATCCCACAAGCACGGTTTCTCTATACTGTTATCCCAGGGCCCCACTCCACACTGCTGTATTCTGTATAGCACAGGTGCAGTTTGTCTGTACTGTTATCCCTGGGCCCCACTCCACACTGCTGTATTCTTTATACCACAGGTGCAGTTTTTACTGTTATCCCAGGGCCCCACTCCACACTGCTGCATTCTTTATATCACAGGTGCAGTTTGTCTGTACTGTTATCCCAGGGCTCCACTCCATACTGTTGTATTATTTATCCCACAAGCACAGTTTGTCTATACTGTTATCCCAGGGCCCCATTTTACACTGCTGTATTCTTTATAACACAGGTGCAGTTTGTCTGCACTGTTATCCCAGGGCCCCACTCCACACTGCTATATTCTTTATACCACAGGCACAGTTTGTACTGTTATCCCAGGGCCCATTCTACACTGCTGTATTCTTTATACCACAGGGACACTTTGTCTATACTGTTATTGCAGGGCCCCACTCCATACTTTTGTATTCTTCATCCCACGAGCACAGTTTGTCTATACTGTTATCCCAGGGCCCCACTCCACACTGCTGTATTCTGTATAACACAGGCACAGTTTGTCTGTACTGTTATCCCAGGGCCCCACTCCACACTGCTGTATTCTTTATACCACAGGCGCAATTTGTCTGTACTGTTATCAAAGGGCCCCACTCCATACTGCTGTATTCTTTATACCATAAGCGCAGTTTGTCTGTACTGTTATCCCAGCGCCCCATTCCACACTGCTGTATTCTTTATACCACAGACACACTTTGTCTATACTATTATCACAGGGCCTCACTCCATACTGTTGTATTATTTATCCCACAAGCACAGTTTGTCTATAATGTTATCCCAGGGCCCCACTCCACACTGCTGCATTCTTTATACCACAGGCGCAGTTTGTCTGTACTGTTATTCCAGGGCCCTACTACACACTGCCGTATTCTTTATACCATAAGCGCAGTTTGTCTGTACTGTTATCCCAGCGCCCCATTCCACACTGCTGTATTCTTTATACCACAGGCACACTTTGTTTATACTATTATCACAGGGCCTCACTCCACACTGCTGTATTCTTTATACCACAGGCACAGTTTGTACTGTTATTCCAGGGCCCCATTCTACACTGCTGTATTCTTTATACCACAGGGACACTTTGTCTATACTGTTATCGCAGGGTCCCACTCCATACTGTTGTATTCTTTATCCCACAAGCACAGTTTGTCTATACTGTTATCCCAGGGCCCCACTCCCCACTGCTGTATTCTGTATAACACAGGCGCAGTTTGTCTGTACTGTTATCCCAGGGCCCCACTCCACACTGCTGTATTCTTTATACCACAGCCGCAGTTTGTCTGTACTGTTATCCCAGGGCCCCATTCCACACTGCTGTATTCTTTATACCACAGGCACACTTTGTCTATACTATTATCGCAGGGCCCCACTCCATACTGTTGTATTATTTATCCCACAAGCACAGTTTGTCTATAATGTTATCCCAGGGCTCCACTCCACACTGCTGTATTCTTTATACCACAGGCGCAGTTTGTCTGTACTGTTATCCCAGGGCCCCACTACACACTGCTGTATTCTTTATACCACAGGCACAGTTTGTCTGTACTGTTATCCCCGACCCCACTCCACACTGCTGTATTCTTTATACCACAGGCACACTTTGTCTATACTATTATCGCAGGGCCCCACTCCATACTGTTGTATACTTTATACCACAAGCACAGTTTGTCTATACTGTTATCCCAGGGCCCCACTCCACACTGCTGTATTCTTTATACCACAGGTGCAGTTTGTCTGTACTGTTATCCCAGGGCCCCACTCCACACTGCTGTATTTTTTATACCACAGGCGTAGTTTGTCTGTACTGTTACCCAGGGCCCCACTCCACACTGCTGCATTCTTTATACCACAGGCACACTTTATCTATACTATCACAGGATACCACTACATACTGTTGTATTCTTTATCCCACACGCACAGTGTGTCTATACTGTTATCCCAGGGCCCCGCTCCACACTGCTGTATTCTATATACCACAGGCACAGTTTGTCTGTACTGTTATCCCAAAGCCCCACTCCACACTGCTGTATTCTTTATACCACAGGCGCAGTTTTTACTGTTATCCCAGGGACCAACTCCACACTGATGTATTCTTTATACCACAGGCACACTTTGTCTATACTGTTATTGCAGGGCCCCACTCCATGCTGCTGTATTCTTTATCCCACAAGCACAGTTTCTCTATACTGTTATCCCAGGGCCCCACTCCACACTGCTGTATTCTATATACCACAGGCGCAGTTTGTCTGTACTGTTATCCCAGGGCCCCACTCCACACTGCTGTATTCTTTATACCACAGATGCAGTTTTTACTGTTATCCCAGGGCCCCACTGCACACTGCTGCATTCTTTATATCACATGTGCAGTTTGTCTGTACTGTTATCCCAGGGCCCCACTCCATACTGTTGTATTATTTATCCCACAAGCACAATTTGTCTATACTGTTATCCCAGGGTCCCACTCTGCACTGCTGTATTCTTTATACCACAGGTGCAGTTTGTCTGTACTGTTATCCCAGGGCCCCACTCCACACTGCTGTATTCGTTATACCACAGGCACACTTTTTCTATACTGTTATCGCCAGGCCCCACTCCATACTATTATATTCTTTATCCCACAAGTACAGTTTGTCTATACTGTTATCCCAGGGCCCCACTCCACACTGCTGTATTCTTTATACCACAGGTGCAGTTTTTCTGTACTGTTATCCCAGGGCCCCACTACATACTGTTGTATTACTTATCCCACAAGCACAGTTTGTCTATACTGTTATCCCAGGGCCCCACTCCACACTGCTGTATTCTTTATACCACAGGTGCAGTTTGTCTGTACTGTTATCCCAGGGCCCCACTCCACACTGCTGTATTCTGTATAGCACAGGCACAGTTTGTCTATACTATTATCACAGGGCCCCACTCCATACTGTTGTATTATTTATCCCACAAGCACAGTTTGTCTATAATGTTATCCCAGGGCCCCACTCCACACTGCTGTATTCTTTATACCACAGGCGCAGTTTGCCTGTACTGTTTTCCCAGGGCCCCACTACACACTGCTGTATTCTTTATACCACAGGCACAGTTTGTCTGTACTGTTATCCCCGACCCCACTCCACACTGCTGTATTCTTTATACCACAGGCACACTTTGTCTATACAGTTATTGCAGGGCCCCACTCCATACTATTGTATTCTTTATCCCACAAGCACAGTTTGTCTATACTGTTATCCCAGGGCCCCACTCTGTGCTGCTCTATTCCATATACCACAGACGCAGTTTCTCTGTACTGTTATCCCAGGTCCCCACTCCACACTGCTGTATTTTTTATACCACAGGCGTAGTTTGACTGTACTGTTACCCAGGGCCCCACTCCACACTGCTGCATTCTTTATACCACAGGCACACTTTATCTATACTGTTATCACAGGATACCACTACATACTGTTGTATTCTTTATCCCACAAGCACAGTTTGTCTATACTGTTATCCCAGGGCCGCGCTCCACACTGCTGTATTGTATATACCACAGGCACAGTTTGTCTGTACTGTTATCCCAAAGCCCCACTCCACACTGCTGTATTATTTATACCACAGGTGCAGTTTTTACTGTTATCCCAGGGACCAACTCCACACTGATGTATTCTTTATACTACAGGCACACTTTGTCTATACTGTTATTGCAGGGCCCACTCCATTCTGTTGTATTCTTTATCCCACAAGCACAGTTTCTCTATACTGTTATCCCAGGGCCCCACTCCACACTCCGGTATTCTGTATACCACAGGCGCAGTTTGTCTGTACTGTTATCCCAGGGCCCCACTCCACACTGCTGTATTCTTTATACCACAGGTGCAGTTTTTACTGTTATTCCAGGGCCCCACTCCACACTGCTGCATTCTTTATATCACATGTGCAGTTTGTCTGTACTGTTATCCCAGGGCCCCACTCCATACTGTTGTATTATTTATCCCACAAGCACAATTTGTATATACTGTTATCCCAGGGCCCCACTCCCCACTGCTGTATTCTTTATACCACAGGTGCAGTTTCTCTGTACTGTTATCCCAAGGCCCCACTCCATACTGTTGTATTCTTTATACCACAGGTGCAGTTTCTCTGTATTGTTATCCCATGGCCCCACTCCACACTGCTCTATTCTTTATACCACAGGGACACTTTGTCTATACTGTTATCGCAGGGCCCCACTCCAAACTGTTGTATTCTTTATCCCATGAGCACAGTTTGTCTATACTGTTATCAAAGGGCCCCACTCCACACTGCTGTATTCTGTATAATACAGGCACAGTTTGTCTGTACTGTTATCCCAGGACCCCACTCCACACTGCTGTATTCTTTATACGACAGGCGCAATTTGTCTGTACTGTTATTGCAGGGCCCCACTCGACACTGCTGTATTCTTTATACCACAGGTGCAATTTGTCTATACTGTCATCCCAGGGCCCCAATCCACACTGCTGTATTCTTAATACCACAGGCACAGTTTTTCTGTATTGTTATCAGAGAGCCCCACTCCACACTGCTGCATTCTTTATACCACAGGCACACTTTGTCTATACTGTTATCGCAGGGCTCCACTCCATACTGTTATATTCTTTATCCCAGAAGTACAGTTTGTCTATACTGTTATCCCAATGCCCCACTCCACACAGCTATATTCTTTATACCACAGGTGCAGTTTGTCTGTACTGCTATCACAGGACCCCACTACACACTGCTGTATTATTTATACCATAGGTGCAGTTTCTCTATACTGTTATCCCAGGGCCCCACTCCACACTGCTCTATTCTATATACCACAGGCGCAGTGTTTCTGTCCCGTTATCCCAGGGCCCCACTCCACACTGCTGTATTCTTTATACCACAGGGGCAGTTTTTACTGTTATCCCAGGGCCCCACTCCACACTGCTGCATTCTTTATATCACATGTGCAGTTTGTCCGTACTGTTATCCCAGGGCCCCACTCCATACTGTTGTATTATTTATCCCACAAGCACAATTTGTCTATACTGTTATCCCAGGGCCCTACTCCGCACTGCTGTATTCTTTATACCACAGGTGCAGTTTGTCTGTACTGTTATACCAAGGCCCCACTCCATACTGTTCTATTCTTTATACCACAGGAGCAGTTTCTCTGTATTGTTATCCCAGGGGCCCACTCCACACTGCTGTATTCTTTATACCACAGGGACACTTTGTCTATACTGTTATCACATGGCCTCACTCCACACTGTTGTATTCTTTATCCCATGAGCACAGTTAGTCTATACTGTTATCCCAGGGCCCCACTCCACATTGCTGTATTCTGTATAACACAGGCGCAGTTTGCCTGTACTGTTATCCCAGGGCCCCACTCCACACTGCTGTATTCTTTATACCACAGGCGCAATTTGTCTGTACTGTTATTAAAGGGCCCCACTCCACACTGCTGTATTCTTTATACCACAGGTGCAGTTTATCTGTATTGTTATCCCAGGGCCCCATTCCACACTGCTGTATTCTTTATATCACAGGCACACTTTGTCTATAATATTATCGCAGGGCCCCATTCCATACTGTTGTATTATTTATCCCACAAGCACAGTTTGTCTATAATGTTATCCCAGGGCCCCACTCCACACTGCTGTGTTCTTTATAGCACAGGCGCAGTTTGTCTGTACTGTTATCCCAGAACCCACTCCACACAGCTATATTCTTTATACCACAGGTGCAGTTTGTCTGTACTGCTATCACAGGACCCCACTACACACTGCTGTATTATTTATACCATAGGTGCAGTTTCTCTATACTGTTATCCCAGGGCCCCACTCCACACTGCTGTATTCTGTATAACACAGGTGCAGTTTGTCTGTACTGTTATTCCAGGGCCCTACTACACACTGCTGTATTCTTTATACCACAGGCACAGTATGTCTGTACTGTTATCCCGGACCCCACTCCACACTGCTGTATTCTTTATACCACAGGCACACTTTGTCTATACAGTTATCGCAGGGCCCCACTCCATACTATTGTATTCTTTATCCCACAAGCACAGTTTGTCTATACTGTTATCCCAGGGCCCCACTCTGTGCTGCTCTATTCCATATACCGCATACGCAGTTTCTCTGTTCTGTTATCCCAGGGCCCCACTCCACACTGCTGTATTTTTTATACCACAGGTGTAGTTTGTCTGTACTGTTACCCAGGGCCCCACTCCACACTGCTGCATTCTTTATACCGCAGGCACACTTTATCTATACTGTTATCACAGGACACCACTACATACTGTTGTATTCTTTATCCCACAAGCACAGTTTGTCTATACTGTTATCCCAGGGCCCCACTCCACACTGCTGTATTCTATATACCACAGGCGTAGTTTGTCTGTACTGTTATCCCAAAGCCCCACTCCACACTGCTGTATTCTTTATACCACAGGCACAGTTTTTACTGTTATCCCAGGGACCAACTCCACACTGATTTATTCTTTATCCCACAAGCACAGTTTGTCTATACTGTTATCTCAGGGCCCCACTCCACACTACTGTATTCTATATACCACAGGCACACTTTGTCTGTACTGTTATCCCAGGGCCCCACTCCACACTGCTGTATTCTTTATACCAAAGGTGCAGTTTGTCTGTGCTGTTATCCCAGGGCCCCACTCCACACTGCTGTATTCTTTATACCACAGGCACACTTTGTCTATGCTGTTATCACAGGGCCCCACTCCATACTGTTGTATTCTTTATCCCACAAGCACAGTTTGTCTATACTGTTATCCCAGGGCCCCACTCCACACTGCTGTATTCTTTATACCACAGGCGCAGTTTGTCTGTACTGTTATTCCAGGGCTCCACTCCACCCTGCTGTATTCTTTATACCACAGGCACACTTTTTCTATACTGTTATCGCCGGGACACACTCCATACTATTATATTCTTTATCCCACAAGTACAGTTTGTCTATACTGTTATCCCAGGGCCCCACTCCACACTGCTGTATTCTTTATACCACAGGCACAGTTTTTCTGTACTGTTATCCCAGGGCCCCACTACATACTGTTGTATTATTTATCCCACAAGCACAGTTTGTTTATACTGTTATCCCAGGGCCCCACTCCACCCTACTGTATTCTTTATACCACAGGTGCAGTTTGTCTGTACTATCACAGGGCCCCAGTCCACACTGCTGTATTCTTTATACCACAGGCGCAGTTTGTCTGTACTGTTATCCCAGGGCACCACTCCATACTGTTGTATTATTTATCCCATAAGCACAGTTTGTCTATACTGCTATCCCAGGGCCCCACTCCACACTGCTGTATTCTTTGTGCCACAGTTGCTGTTTGTCTGTACTGTTATCCCAGGGCTCCAAAAGCTTGTTTCAGCTACATATTGTACTTATTTTACTGCCTGCACTTTAACAAAGTTGTTTTTGTGTTTAAATTACCTGTTTAACTGTTGTGGGCTACACACTCAAGTGTGATAGCCATTTCTGTGCATTTAAAGTGTTTTTTTGATCGTATCTGCTTTATTTTCTGAAATAAAAACAAAAAAAAAATACTTGTTTTCCCACCTTTCTAAGGTAGTATAGTCCATTGTTCAGATTAGTGCTGACTTCAGGGCTGTGTTACAAGTTTCTGTGTTTGCCCATACCTTACTTGGATAGAAGGAAGTTTCTCTTTTCACTGTGAGAGAGGGAGCTTTGAGCAGCCCATCTATCCCTGAAGGAGTGGTTTCAGCCCAGAAATTAGTAGTTTATTGACCATTTTGTGCTAATTTCTATGTCTTTCATTTCCCTGCTATAAAACCCGCATTTGCGAGTTTTTTGCACTAGTATACAGCTCAGCAAGCTCCTGCCTGGTGCCCTGCAGAGTTTTACAGCATCAGAGAGACAAAAGAGAGACTTTGGAATGATAAGTATCATTTTTCTGCATTTTCTTGCTGCCTTTAACTAATTCCGCCTAAAACATCGATTTTCTAGAGTTTCTGTGACTTAAAAAGCTTGTTTCAGCTACATATTGCACTTATTTTACTGCCTGCACTTTAACAAAGTTGTTTTTGTGTTTAAATTACCTGCTTAACTGTTGTAGGCTACACACTCAAGTGTGTTAGCCATTTCTGTGCATTTAAAGTGTTCTTTTTTTATTGTATCTGCTTTGTTTTCTGAAAAAAACAAAAAAACTTGTTTTCTCGCCTTTCTAAGCTAGTATAGTCCAGTTTTCAGGTTAGTGCTGAATTCAGGGCTGTGTTACAAGTTTCTGTGTTTGCCCATAACTTACTTGGATAGAAGGAAGTTTCTCTGTTCATTGTGAGAGAAGGAGCTATGAGCAGCCTATCTGTCCCTGGAGGAGTGTTTTCAGCCCAGAAATTAGTAGTTTATAGGCCATTTTGGGCTAATTTCTATCTCTTTCATTTCCCTACTATAAAACCCACATTAGTGAGGAGTTTTTTTGTGCTAGTATACAGCTCAGCAAGCTCCTGCCTGGTGCCCTGCAGAGTTCTACAGCAGTAGAGAGACAAAAGAGAGACTTTGGCGTGATCAAGTATCATTTTTCTGCATTTTCTTGTTGCCTTTAGATAATTCTGCCTAAAACGCTGATTTTCTAGAGTTTCCGTTATTTGAAAAGCTTGTTTCAGCTACATATTGTACTTATTTTACTGCCTGCACTTTAACAAAGTCGTTTTTGTTTTTAAATTACCTGTTTAACTGTTGTAGGTTACACACTCAAGTGTGTTAGCTATTTCTGTGCATTTAAAGTGTTTTTTTTTTATTGTATCTGCTTTATTTTCTGAAAAAAAAAACAAAAAACAAAAAAAAAAATACTTGTTTTCCTGCCTTTCTAAGCTAGTATAGTCCAGTTTTCAGGTTAGTGCTGAATTCAACGCTGTGTTACAAGTTTCTGTATTTGCCCATACCTTACTTGGATAGAAGGAAGTTTCTCTGTTCACTGTGAGAGAGGGAGCTTTGAGCAGCCTATCTGTCCCTGGAGGAGTGGTTTCAGCCCAAAAATTAGTAGTTTATTGACCATTTTGGGCTAATTTCTATCTCTTTCATTTCCCTGCTATAAAACCAGCATTTGTGCGGTTTTGCATGATGGGCAGTGCCGATTAGATAGGGCATAACTATTCCTGGCTCCACAAAGTCTACTCTTCAATTTTTCCCTTGGAACTAGACAAACTTTCAACTTAAGCACTCAAACCATTCACTTCTCAGCCCGGCACTTGCTCAAAACTCATAGCAAGAGCTAATAAACCTTAGCACTAGACCTCCCTATACTGTAGAGAAGCATAAGGCTCTCTATTTGACCTTACCAGCCAATCAGTAAAACAGTTCACTGTACCTATCCAGGCATGTCCAAAGGGCATTTCAGGTGTACTCTCCAGTCCAACTGGTGAATCTGGGCATTTTGAGACAATTTTACAATTGCCTCATGTACACAGACAACCCTCTCCTCCTTCCACAAAACACTAATACGTGCAAGAGATGCAATTATACAGCCAAGCTGGTGGCTAAGCTCTCTCAACCCAAGACTGTTCCAGGCAGTCAAGAGGAGAAGGGAATTACTTGCATCACACCACCAGTTTCACATAGACCTATGAAACCAGCACCGGCAAAAAACACACATAAATACATGAAAACATACTCAGAGGCTCTAAATAAAAATCTGCAAAGCAATAGAGACCTCCAAAGCAGACATCCAAGCAACCTCCACCCCCCCCAACACAAACCATGAAACACATACTTCACAAAACCTGTGTGCCATGCAATCACAGCCCTTAAGGCAAAATAACATATCCAACACACTAGTAATAGGTGACTCTATAGTCAGGCACACTGACATCCCACTCACTAGGCTGAACAAGGAGAAGGTTACTGTTAGCTGCCTGTTGCGTGCCAGGATCCGCCACATAACACAAGCACTCAGGTCACTCCAGAACAAGTACAAATATGACTCTGTCATTGTCCATCTTGGTGTGAATGACCTGAGCCATACCTCCCTGGACTACATGAAAAGAGACATGGAGGAGCTCTCTGATCAGGTAGCCTAGGCCGGTATGACCCTGAGTAGCATCCTGCCCTCACCAAGAATGATACCACAGTATAGAGAAAAAAATATCAATTTCAACAATTGGCTAAGCTTCTGGTGTCATTCAAAGGGGATCCAGTGTCTGTCAGCCTGGGATGACATGCTCGACAAGCCGCGCTGCTTCGCTATTGACGGCTTGCACCTGTCACCCTTAGGCTTTCGAATACTGGCCAAGGCTTTTGCCACCCCCATAGTGCCTTTTTATAGGCAAGGCTCAAAAGACAAACCCACCACCATAAATAACACAAGTAACAAAAAATGGAGGGTAATGCTACTCAATGCCAGAAGTCTAAACCTCAAAATGCATGCACTCGAGGCACTCCTCAGTATGGAGAAAATCGATATATGTGCAGTAACAGAAACCTGGTTTAAGGCTCCAGCGAGCACCCCAGCACTACCAGGCTACAACTCATACCATACATTTTGGCCGCAAAACCTGGACCAAAATACAAAAGGTGGGGGAGTATCTATATTTATCAAGGATACCCACACCTCCAGGTTAGTGGCACAGCACAGTGCTTCAGAGATCATCCACATGCAACTAACAACGGGCAAAACTGCTATTCAAATTATAGCTTGCTACAGATCACCCACCATGTCCCAGGACCCCCACTCTGCATTCCTGGAAACACTGGGAAACATAAAGGTCCTGCTAAACACCCTGATATTGGGTGATTTCAATTACCCAAACATTAACTAGGAGAACTACTCAAGTACAAACTCCCTTGCCCAAAATGTCCTAAAATTTATAAACTCAAATGCCCTGGATCAACTGGTCAACACACCCACCAGAAGTGACAACATATTGAACCTGGTCATCATCAACATGGGCGACCGGTGTTCCACACTGGAGGTCAACCCCTCGCTGGTTAGATCTGACCATAAACTAATCACTCTGGATATCCGCATTCCACCACCACCCTCGGTCAAAGAAACCGCAGTGAAAGGCATTTCAAAAGCAAACTTCACATTACTTAAGACTGAGGTGGGAAGTTTCAAAGCCCCCACGCTAAAGGATAATGCTGTCCAAGCTGCAAAATCCTTTACTAATGCACTCTACGGGCACCTACGAGAATGCATGGATCGTGCTATCCCAAACAAAACCAAGACTCACTCCTCCAAGAAAAGGAAACCAGTCTGGTGGACCCCTGCATAAACAAGCTATACAATAGAAGGATGAAACTAGTACAGAAAAAGAGTAAAATCTCAAGAAGGGAAGATATCCCTGATTAGTATCAGCAAGAAACTACGTTCCCTCATAAAATCATCCAAGGCTAGCTTCGATAGAAAAATTGCCATGGACTCCAAAGATAACCACAAGGCATTCTTTATCTATGTCAAGAATCTAAGTGGCAATTCTCAGATCTGCTCAGAGTTAGTGCAGAATGGCACAAAATACACTGAAATGACTGATATAGTCAACATCCTGGCAGACAGGTTCAGTGCAAACTTCACCCCCCTCTCACCCCCAAAAGGGCCCATAACTATAACAGAAGAATGCAGTGCCCCTGAAATCACAAACACTCAGGTTAAAACAGCCCTCTCCAAAGCCAAAAACACAGCATCAATGGGACCGGATGGTGTCCCAGGCTGCGTCCTACATGACCTCAAAGATGAACTAACCCCTCACCTAAACATACTGTTTAAACTCAGCCTCTCCACAGGCTACGTGCTCACAGAGTGGCGTACAGCAATGGTTACTCTGTTCCACAAAGGTGGAGCCACAATGCACCCTGGGAACTATCGCCCTATAAGCCTGACTAGCTTGGTCTGCAAAGCTATGGAGCGCATCATCATGGATCTCATTAACAGATACATTGAGAACCTCCAAACACTGGACCCTACCTAGTTCGGCTTTGTTAAGGGCAGATCATGCCTCCTAAACCTGGTGGACTTCTTTGAGACAGTTACCAAGGCTATAAATGAAGGAAAGGTGGTCCACACAGCCTACCTAGACCTTGCAAAGGCCTTTGACACCATTCCCCACTCAGGTATTATAGACAAGCTCACCAGCCTGAACATAAACCCCTACGTCACAAGACGGGTTGCCAACTGGCTCACGGACAGAATCCACATGGTAAGAGTAGCGGGAGCTAGGTCTGACTCTAAACTGGTTACAAGTGGCATTCCCCAGGGCTCAGTCCTAGGACCCCTCCTGTTCGGCATATACTCAGAGGTACAGGCAAGCACAGGAGGACTATGGCTGACCAAGTTCTCAGATGATTGCAAACTAGGGGCTATAGTTGACTCCCCAGCTGACACAGACATCTTCCAAAAGGGTCTCACTGAGACAGATACCTGGTGTCAAAACCATGGCCTCAAGCTAAATGCCAAAAAGTGCATAGTCATCCCCTTTGGAAAAAACAAAGTACCCACAAACTACCACATAGGTGGTAGTCCCCTAAATACGGAAGACATAATAAGGGATCTGGGGCGTCAAGTAGATAGTAACCTCTCCTTTGATAATCACATTGCCAAAGTGGTTAGAAAATCCTTCTATGTGGCCCACCTAATCACAAAAGGGCTTGCATCCAGATCGAAAGAAGTCATTGGGCCCCTCTACACATCACTCATCAGACCTATCATAGAGTACAATGCTCATTTGTGATGTACCTTACAAGACACCTGCAACAACTGGAAAGACCCCAGAAGTACCTCACCAAGAGGATCACTGGTCTCAAGAAGATGCCCTATGCAGCTTGAGTGAAGAAACTCCAGCTGTACTCAGTTGCATACTGTCCTCCTACTCATAGGTGATCTCTGCCTGACATACAAGGCCATGTCCAACCCAGAATTGATGGACATGCTCCACCTAATGAAACCATATCCCCTCGAGTCACATGCTCCAGGGATCTAAACCTCACTACAATAATAAATAGGACGTGTTGGAGGGATAGATTCCTGTCCCAGAGACTTCCCATGCTCTGGAACAAGATTCCAGTCTACATTAGGCAGAGCTCCTCGCTAACCCTCTTCAAGAGAAACCTTGACGAGTGGATGGGAAAAAGAAAGTTTAATCCAGGGATCACTTCAATGGCTCTGCGGGGCAGTGGCACAGGGAACTAATCTAAGCGGGCGGCGAAAGCCAACACATTCCGGCTAGGCTTATAAATGCCTTCAGGCAGATAGCCTAGTACCTACCTCTGAACCTATGAACCTATTCTTTATACCACTGGAGCAGTTTGTCTGTACTGTTATCCCAGGGCCTCACTCCACACTGCTGTATTCTTTATACCACAGGTACACATTGACTATACTGTTTTGGCAGGGCCCCACTCCACACTGCTGTATTCTTTATACCATAGGTGCAGTTTGTCTGTACTGTTATCCCAGGGCCCCATTCCACACTGCTGTATTCTTTATACCACAGGCACACTTTGTTTATACTGTTATCGCAGGGCCCCACTCAATAATGTTGTATTCTTTATCCCACAAGCACAGTTTGTCTATACTATTATCCCAGGGCCCCACTCCACACTGCTGTATTCTATATACCACAGGCGCAGTTTGTCTGTACTGTTATCCCAGGACCCCACTCCACACTGCTGTATTCTTTATACCACAGGCGCAGTTTGTCTGTACTGTTATCACAGGACCCCACTCCATACTGTTGTATTCTGTATACCACAGGCACAGTTTGTCTGTAGTGTTATCCCAGGGCAGCACTCCACACTGCTGTATTCTTTATACCACAGGCGCAGTTTGTCTGTACTGTTATCCGAGGGCCCCACTCCACACTGCTGTATTCTTTATACCACAGGCGCAGTTTGTCTGCACTGTTATCCCAGGGCCTCACTCCACACTGCTGTATTCTTTATACCACAGGTACACTTTGTCTATACTGTTATTGCAGGGCCCCACTTCGTACTGTTGTATTCTTTATCCCACAAGCACAGTTTATCTATACTGTTATCCCAGGGCTCCACTCCATACTGCTGTATTCTTTATACAACAGGCACAGTTTGTCTATACTGTTTTTCCACGGCCCCACTCCACACTGCTGTATTCTTTATACAACAGGCGCAGTTTGTCTGTACTGTTATCCCAGGGCCCCACTCCACACTGCTGTATTTTTTATATCACAGGCACATTTTGTCTATACTCAGGGAAGATCTGAGTTACTTATTTTTATTTAAAGTTTTATATACTCTGCAGTTCACCACTTGCTGTATTTTTATTCCATTGGCACAACATGCCTATACAAAAGTTTCTGAAGTTTCAAACTGTACTTACATTTTACTTGTGCACATCTATGAGCTATGTAAAAATGAGCAACATGACTTGTTCCCACTGTAAGCTATTTCTCTGAATGCATACATGTTTTAAACAAGAAACATCTTTATTAAATTATCATGTATGACATAGGCCATGTTACACTTATATAAATGACAATAAACCATAGCGACACAATCTCAGAGGTGGGATACCAGACCTGACTTGAGTTTTCTGGATTACTTCTGTTTTCTTGTAATGATAAAAGGTTAAGGGAAGTGATGGAGTCAAATTTTCAGGAAGAAAGGGATTTAGTGCAAGAGGGAATTGGATTTCAGATAAATATAAATGTAGGGAAAATAAAGTATAACATTCAAATACTATATAGAAAAGCTGATTACCCATCTCGTTGGCTAGAATCCCAGCTGTGTTATATGATACAGAACCTTCTGTAGACAACGGGCTGAGGTGATACCACTAGAACGAGGGAGGAAGTGCCAGCAAGAAAAGCATTCCAAAGTAGAAGAAGTGAAAAGTCATTAGTTGTAATGAGGGACTGTTGTAGCAGAATGCACTAGATGGAATAGGTAGGGAGTAAACAGAATAAGAAGAGAGGCAGGAGTAACCAGTGGTAACACAGGAGAAATTACAGCGTCATTCAGAGGCACCCATAAGAGAAGGATAAAGAGCAACTTAAAAGAGTATTTAAATGAAAGGAGCGATCAAGAGGTGAGGAGGCAGTTACTTTAAGGCAGCAAATGGTGGAGCATAGAGTCCAGCAATGATTGCACAGTTATCTGCATTGTAAGATAAAGCAGTAGGGAGTAACAGAAAGAGTAAAGAAGAGAAAAGCTTATGTTGGAACTTGAGAGGACTGGAGCAAGATGAATCCTAGCAAAGTTTGGATAGAATGCAAGTGTGTGGCTGTTAAGGGCATAAAAGGGTAAAGGCAGAGGAAAATCAGTTAATAAAATGTGGCAAAATAAGATTTAGAAATGCAAAGAAGGTGGTAATTTAATATACAAAGATAAAAACATCTAAGGGATTAAGTCTGTAAGAGGAAAGATAAATGAATATTGCCAGAAGAAAGGTCTGAGAGAGGGCAAAACAAGGCCATGCTGTAGCTCATAAAATAGCTTTGGAAGCAGAGGACAATTGATAGAGTTTTACACTGGCAGTGAAGAGATGCAAACACTGATGCTTTCTACATGAGTGCAAAGGGGTGCTAATTAAAGACAGTCTGCAGTGCGGAACGAAGACGACACAAATACTATATTCAGAGAAAAGGAAGAGTTCAGATAAAGCTAGGAATGGAGATGATCACAGGTAAAGGTGATATATAAGTAGTGAGCTGGCAGTGTATGAATGTATCGATTCTGTCAAGTCATGGACGAGCAGCAACGTTTCAGCAAATCCATTCGTTAGTAGTGATGATGCAGATGAACGGACATTAAACATGTCTGAAGAGAGGCAAATCTATGCGGTAGGTTGAAGGTGTTGAATAAATGCTATAAGGATGTTTAATGAATGCTGATATCTTATAAACAATTAAGAAAGCAATATGTAAACAGTTTAAGACAAAATAGGGAAAACTTTGTTCTTTAATAAACTATTGTGGGTTTTAACATAGATTCTCCATACGTTAAGAGAATGTTGTAGGCTGAGGGCTGGGGACTGTGTCTGTGCTGTCTTGAAAACAGAGGTAATTGCTGTTCCCATCTAGTGTGTGTGTGTGGGGGGGGGGGGGCAGATAGCCTACACTTTATAAAGAGTGTGTACCTCCACCTTGGAAGACAACAAAAGTGTAAATATATGTATAAATATTTGTATGTTGGTGCTTTGTGTCTTAGCAGCTGTGGCATCTGTGAAGTATAAGACATGAAGCATGAAACACACAAGGGGGGGTTGGGAGAAGGATGACACTGCAAAGCAGGTAAACTTAGGAGCACATGATCATCAGGAGAAATAAAGAATAAAAAGAAATTCAGGACAACAAGATGGAACCATAGAGGGAAAGGCAATGGATATCATACTTTTATATGTCATATGAAAATTTGTACAGTCAAAGCTCATGAAATGACTGAGCTTAATTGTTTTTTTGTTGAAATGTATATGTGCTTACAAACCTGGTTAAAGGGAAGAGGATATTAAAAAATTGTTAAGAAAGAAGAAGTGAAAGTACTAGCCCTCTATGAAACTCACTTAGCCAAAGAAGACCACTGGAAACTAGTGTTTAAAGGGTATACAACAGTGGTTAGCTCATGTTATAGCAGAGCAAGACATAGAGGGACTAGCTTTACAAACAGCAAAAAGGATGGCATGTGGATGTTGAATATGTAACAGAAGATGAACAAGGACATTGTGCAGGAGTGAAAAGAAAATGTAGTCCTGAGGGTCAAAGTACGTTTAGTGAAACAGATCCTGTTGGGTATCATTCATTTCTATGAAGTTATGCTAGTTGTAGTAGAGAACTGCAATATGGTGTCGCATGAGAACGCTGCGAAGGGTAACAAAAGATCTTAGTTTGACAAGAGCAGAAAAGCATTGCAAGTGTACCATGAAAATCTTCAGGTTGATAACATATAGGAGGAGTGTGGAAGCATTAGGCAGAGGAGATGTTGGTCAAGAACAGATTACGCATTTGCTCTGAATGAACCTCTTGGTACACACATGCCGGATGCATCTGGTTATTTTTTAAGATCATGAGCAGGAGGGGGCTAGGATTTTACAGTCAAGGTTTCCATGTTATCTGTTGGAGAAAGAAGTGTTTATAGAGTGGCCTGAGCAGACACTTGCAGAAGCATTAGAGGAGAAATGAGCAGAGAAGATAAAGGAAGGGGTCAGAATGAAGAAAAAAAGTAAAAAGAAATTTCAGCACAATTTAGACTCCCAGAAACAGGAAAGAAAATGCACCGGAAAGAGAAAGGTGATAACACAAATTACAGTTGAAAAGGTAACTGCCGCTACTAACGTAAAGCTGTCTCTAGACTGAACATTGATATCTATGCAATAACTAGAGGAGAATGGAATAACACTGCAGATGCTACCAGTAAAAAACCTTTGTTATGTCGATATGTCCAGGGCTGTAAAGTGTTTAATGCAACAAAAGGTGGAAAGGACATTACATCAGTTAAAAAGGAGCAGCAATAAAGTGACTTGATCTCCAAATGACTTACTAAAAGTATTCAGAGATTATTACAGACAGATGTACAACAGGAGCTCTTCATGCATTAGCGTCAATGAGAACATAAGGGTGTTTTGAATAGTGTGACTTTGGGAATCCATGAGAAAGGTTAATGAGAGCAACAGTGTCAGAGGAATTAAAGGAGGCAGCAGACATATCTCTGGGGTCAGATGGCCTTTCTGCACAAGTATGGAGACTAGGAGGGGACAAAATAAAAAGTTATGGCTCAAAATGGCGAGTCAAATGCTAGTCAAGGTGCAAAGTCCACACTCATTAGGAAAGGGAATAACTTTAGTACTCTATAAACAGAGAAACAATCCCAAATTGGTGGGATCATATGATATTTCTGCTAACAATTTTTTTAAATGCTTACTTTAGCTCTCTGCAGTTGACAATCAGCTGCAGCCAGCTATTCAACTAATTCAGTGTGACTGCTGGATCCACCTTAGCCTTACCCTGGCTCTATACAACCCACATCTAGGGCCAGTGAAGACCGAGGAGATCTGCGAATGCTGGTGCAGCCCATACTGTTGTCAGGGAGCATACCCTAATACACCACCCAGAGGCAGGCTTACAAGCTCTACAACAGCTGCATGGCACACTGTTTGCGGTGTGGAGCTCACCAGGCTGTTCATACTGCTGCAGCAGTGAGTCAGGCTACAGGCTTACAAGCTCTACAACAGCTGCATGGCACACTGTTTGCGGTGTGGAGCTCACCAGGCTGTTCATACTGCTGCAGCAGTGAGTCAGGCTACAGGCTTACAAGCTCTACAACAGCTGCATGGCACACTGTTTGCGGTGTGGAGCTCACCAGGCTGTTCATACTGCTGCAGCAGTGAGTTAGGCTACAGGCTTACAAGCTCTACAACAGCTGCATGGCACACTGTTTGCAGTGTGGAGCTCACTGGGCTGTTCATACTGCTGCAGCAGTGAGTCAGGCTACAGGCTTACAAGCTCTACAACAGCTGCATGGCACACTGTTTGCAGTGTGGAGCTCACCAGGCTGTTCATACTGCTATAGCAGTGAGTCAGGCTACAGGCTTACAAGCTCTACAACAGCTGCATGGCACACTGTTTGCGGTGTGGAGCTCACCAGGCTGTTCATACTGCTGCAGCAGTGAGTTAGGCTACAGGCTTACAAGCTCTACAACAGCTGCATGGCACACTGTTTGCAGTGTGGAGCTCACCGGGCTGTTCATACTGCTGCAGCAGTGAGTCAGGCTACAGGCTTACAAGCTCTACAACAGCTGCATGGCACACTGTTTGCAGTGTGGAGCTCACCAGGCTGTTCATACTGCTGCAGCAGTGAGTTAGGCTACAGGCTTACAAGCTCTACAACAGCTGCATGGCACACTGTTTGCAGTGTGGAGCTCACCAGGCTGTTCATACTGCTGCAGCAGTGAGTTAGGCTACAGGCTTACAAGCTCTACAACAGCTGCATGGCACACTGTTTGCAGTGTGGAGCTCACCGGGCTGTTCATACTGCTGCAGCAGTGAGTCAGGCTACAGGCTTACAAGCTCTACAACAGCTGCATGGCACACTGTTTGCAGTGTGGAGCTCACCGGGCTGTTCATACTGCTGCAGCAGTGAGTCAGGCTACAGGCTTACAAGCTCTACAACAGCTGCATGGCACACTGTTTGCAGTGTGGAGCTCACCAGCTGTTCATACTGCTACAGCAGTGAGTCAGGCTACAGGCTTACAAGCTCTACAACAGCTGCATGGCACACTGTTTGCAGTGTGGAGCTCACCAGGCTGTTCATACTGCTGCAGCAGTGAGTTAGGCTACAGGCTTACAAGCTCTACAACAGCTGCATGGCACACTGTTTGCGGTGTGGAGCTCACCAGGCTGTTCATACTGCTGCAGCAGTGAGTTAGGCTACAGGCTTACAAGCTCTACAACAGCTGCATGGCACACTGTTTGCAGTGTGGAGCTCACCAGGCTGTTCATACTGCTGCAGCAGTGAGTTAGGCTACAGGCTTACAAGCTCTACAAAAGCTGCATGGCACACTGTTTGCAGTGTGGAGCTCACCGGGCTGTTCATACTGCTGCAGCAGTGAGTCAGGCTACAGGCTTACAAGCTCTACAACAGCTGCATGGCACACTGTTTGCAGTGTGGAGCTCACCAGGCTGTTCATACTGCTGCAGCAGTGAGTTAAGCTACCTCCCTGCCCCACAGATGGATAAACCAGTGTCAACCACTCACTCACATCCTCCACTGCCAGGTACTCCTAGTTCCCCTACTGCTACTCAAACCCAGGTTATCTGAGGAGCAGTCAGGGCTTTATCCCTCTGTATCATGGGGCCATGTCATCTGATAAGAAATCAACTAACATGCTGCATTTAAACTTATGAAATGGATGTTGTAACTGTTTTATGCCTGCCTACATTACTCATTGTATTATATTGTACTGTATCTAAATTCCATGTTTGTGTCATTATCATACCTAATGGCTAATGCCATTGTCTTTGTCTGGTGGCTCTGGCTGAAAAGGATCATGTGCTGGTCCAAATACCCAGTATCATGCTGCAAGTAAATAAATAAATAAATTATAACATCTCTGTGACAATAATAGGAGCAAGACAAGCATCTCTTGTCCCAATGGATATGAATCAATGTGGTCTTGGTAGAGGAAGAACACTTGATAACAACAACCTTACTGATAGTACAAGATACTGATATTGATGGGAGACAGGTGTCATTCATAATCTCTTAATCCAGAAAACGCATTTGATAGAGTGGAATGGACATATTTATTTGCAGTGTTAGAATGGATACAGTTCCTTATGTAATTTATAGCTTCACTGGAAAAGATCTGTTAAGACTCATTGAAGTGGGAGAAGGTAATTTTGACTTTATCTAAACAACTATACCTAACAAGAGGAGCTAAAAAGGGATATGTAGTATTCCCCTTGCTCTTTGCAATATATTAAGAGCCATTGGCTGTAGCATTAACACAACTGGAATTGAAAGGTTATGTCTGGAGTATATTAATGTAGCTAGCATGTGGCTGATGTATTCTTAACATTGTCACAATCTAAAGAAGAGCTTGTGAAATCATTTGACCAATTAGATGCATTTGGGAAAATATTAGGATATAAAATAAATAAAGGTAAAACAAGCGAGGTGGGCATAAACCTTTCTGAGAATGCAGAAATAGAAAGAAATTATCCAAAAATAAGATGAGAAGGAGGGTTAGAGTGTATTAGGATTTTTATTGAAGGTGAAACTATGAGGAACCCCTTATTTATTTTGGATTTGTTAAGCAGGGTAGAGCACTGATCCCATTAGAGTTATTTCTGTCTTAGCCTGAGAGTAAACATAATAGATACATGACATTACATGCAAAGTGAAAGATAAAATGCAATATATACACATATAGTGCTTAGAAGGTGGGGGGAGGAGGAGGAGGAGGAGGATAGCGCTTAGAAGGTGGGGGGAGGAGGAGGACAGTGCTTAGGAGGTGGGGAGGAGGAGGAGGAGGAAAGTGCTTCAAATGTGGGGGGAGGAGGAGGAGGATAGTGCTTAGGAGGTGTGGTGTGGAGGAGGATAGTGCTTAAGAAGTGAGGGGAGGAGAAGGATGAAAGTGCTTAGGAGATGTGGAGGAGTAGGAGGATAGTGCTTAAGAGGAGGAGGATTATGATGAGGATGTGGGGGGGTGCTTAGGAAGTGGGAGAGAAGGAGGATAGGCCATTAGGTGGTGGAGGAGGGTAGTGGTTAGGAAGTGGGGGGAGGTGGAGGATAGTCCTTTAGAGGTGGGGGAGGAAGAGGACAGTGCTTAGGAGGTGGCGAGGAGGAGAATAGTGCCTAGGAGGTGGGGGGAGGAAATGAATAGTGCTTAGGTGGTGGAGGAGGAAGAGTATGGTGCTTAGGAGGTAGGAAGGAGGAGGATAGTGTTTAGGACACAACTGATGGTTGGCAGTCATGTACAAAACTGCTTTGTAGATACACATAGTGTCAGGCCATACTACTTTATTGTAGCTGGACTATTATTATAGCATCCTGTTATTGTAACACCCATGTGATGCCACAGCTGTTAATTCCAGTGTGTTTTCCATTCCAGCATAAATATGCCAAAGAAACTGACACTGAAATCCACATCCACTTACAAGACCAAGTTTATTGAGATGGAAAATTAAGTGGTACAAGAGGCCATCCGTCTCCGTGGCAGACTACTCTTTGTTTCCACCTCTGTCATCTTTTCTGTGACCATGCCTAGCACGATGTTGTCACCAATATAAATGACATTAGTGACGAGGAACAAAATCATGACCTGGTTTTTTGATATGTAATAGATATGACGTGTGCTGCCACTCTCATACCACAGAATAAGCCACAGGAAAAGAGGATGACAGGCTGTGAGCCATTTATGGAACTAACATTTACAAAGACAGGGAGTTCTTGCCTCAGTTAACAGCAACATCACCTTCACAGAGTTCCACAGTGTGGTGCTGGATGTCGGGGCAGAAATAGATTGGCCCCAGAGAATTTCCACTGATGATGCCCTAAGTATGTAGTCGTGCTCTAGCTATCTGGTTCAGTTTTTAACTGTTAGTAACACACATTACCATGTATAAAATACCTGTCTCACTTGTGTCGTGTAGCTACATGTGACATCTATGTGCAATACTTACCTTCTCAAGGTATTTTGGTGTGTTCATAGATGAAATTTTGATTGGCACAAGCATTGTAAAA